>NC_141158.1:45208750-45362500 GCF_053477565.2 Lygodium microphyllum
GCAAGCGGAAGACCACCAATCATCATTCTCCAAAGAAAAACTTTACATTTGAAGGGTGTCTTGTTCAACCAGCCCGCCATCACAGTTTCCCTCCACCATGACCGGGATTTACGTAATCCCCATAAAGCATTCGCTTTGGTGACGAGCCATTGACGATCTTTAATCAGAATATGATACACTTGGTTAGCAGAAGCTTTGCTTAAAGTCAACCGGCCTTGTAGGTCCCAATCCTGCCAGGGATGATCCGAAGCAAGGGCAGGAAAGGGTTGTCTGCGCTGGAGCACCCTCAAAAGCTGTTCCCATAAAGGCCTGTATCCACGAGGGATCCTGAAAAGCCTCCTAGCTATACGAAAAGATATAAGCACATTGCGACTGGCAAGGGTGGCATCCGCAACTGAAGACAAACCCAAACGGGCCATCCGGTTGAATTGTGGTCTGAGGTCCTGTTTACCTTCCCATGCAAGTAAACGCGAGACTGCCAGCAACTCCAATTGAAAAGAGTTAGTAGCTAAGCGATCCTCCGCTGGATGCCACTGAGCCTTCTGGAGGACGTGTTTCCAGGAACACACCAAATGAGTAAGCAGCGACGAAGAAGAGCTGGAGAACCACGAATTAGCATTAAGAACATGCCACCAAGAACTCCGGATTTGGGTATTGCCATGTAGAAGCCCATGGCCCTCAAGGAAATAACGGGCTATATCGACCCATGGATGATGATCCGAGCACATGGCGCAGAAAAGCGACCAATGGAGTGCCTGCATGTGAGTTTGGGCATCAAAAATAGCTCCGCCACCCATGCGTTTGGGGGTGCACGCATGCGACCAAGAGATCCAGGAAATACCGGCATGCAATGAGTCTTTCTTCCATAGCATGAAACGAATAGATTGAGTAAGAGCATTGAGAGTCGTAGTAGTCCAGGGCAACAATGGCAAGAAATATGTGAGCATTGGCAACATAATAGTCTGGGCCACTTTGAGGCGAACATGGAAAGGCCAGGCTTGAGATTTCCAATACATAAACTTAGCCACCATTTTCTGAGAAATCCACTGCAGAAGCTGCTTTGGGGGAACATCAACACCCAAACGGTACCCAAGGTGCCTGACAATGGAGCCACGAGGAACAACCAGACCCTGCCAGTCCAAGGACTGCAAATCCGACTCCGTGCAGCTGAGAATGGCTGATTTGAGGGCATTGATGCGAAGGCCGGACGCCTGACCAAAGAGGCCCCAAACATCCAATGCTCTTCGAAGGTTATCCCTGTCCGCACGCAAAATCATAAAAGTATCATCCGCCAGGGATTGGCTAATGAAGTGCTGTCCTGTAGGAAGCGACAGTCCTGCCAACTGAGAAGAGGCTGCCATATGAGATAACATCGAAAGAACTTGATGTGTTGCAAGGGCAAAAAATAGAGGGCTCAAAGGACACCCTTGTCTGACAGAGCGGGCAAGGACAAATGGCTCAGTAACACCTCCGTTCAGCATGACCCGCGAAGACGCTGCAGCGCTAATGGTGTATATTAGACGAGACATCCGCGGACCAAAGCCCATAACAGACATAAGTTCAGCAACGAAAGACCAGTCTAGATAGTCAAAAGCCTTTTCCAGGTCCAATTGAATCAGTACGACCTCCTGATTGGAATGCCTGGCATAATCAATTGCCAGTTGAGCATTCAATACATTGTGTAGGATATTTCGGCCCTTAATGAAACCATACTCTAGAGGGTGCACAATGGCCGGGAGATGCTTATGGAGCCGATTCGCCATTACTTTGGAAAAGATTTTGTACATTGAACCCATCAAAGAAATTGGGTGCCACTGTGTCAACTTAGATGGCGAAGGAGCTTTTGGAAGCAGTTTAATAAGGCCTTCTTTCCATGAGGAAGGCATGATCCCCGTTTCCCACACCTGCTGAAACAAAGCCTACAAAGGTTTCACCAGTTGGGTAGCAAAAGCTTCAAAGAACTCATTAGTGAGACCATCCCAACCCGGGCTTTTATCCTTAGGCAAGTGTAACAAGACGTCCATAACCTCTGCCTCACAAATATCGGACTCCATAGTAGCTTGCATGTCCTACGGAAGCTGATTGTGGACCAGGTCATAAAAAGCCGAACGGGCCTGAGTAATTTGGGCCGAAGGTGGAGAAGTGGAACCGAGAAGGTCACGGAAATAATTCCTGCACATATGCACAATAGTCTGCGGATCCAGGATAAGGTGGCCTTCTGCATCCTCGAGTCTGGTCATATTTTCTCGAGCAGGAGAGGCATGGAGAGCTCGAAAGAACTTATGGGTCTGACATGCACTATCTTGCAAAGTGTCCGTCAGATGTTGCAGTTTGGCCTGCTCATATGATTTCAACTGGAATGCTTTAATAAGATCAGCCACCCGCATGTCCAGTGCGAGCAGAAATGCATCATCCGGAGTGTCCACCAGCAGAGAACGAACCAAAGCCAACAAATCCTCTGCTGCCTTGCGACGCTGCCGACAAAGAGAGGCATGATAAATCCCATACTGCCGAGCGACCCGCTGCACATTAGAGAGCAATCTTTCAAAAGACACAGTGCCCTGAGAAGAGAAGTCCAAGACGAATCTGTCAATCAATTGCTGCATATAGCCCTGAAAGAGTGCATGCTTCAAGTAAGATGAGTTGAAGTGCAAAGGGAGTCGGTCCAGAAATCGCTTGAAAGGTGCAATGGGTTGTGCAAGCAGCTCAAGCTGCAGAGGGAAATGGTCTGACAAGGCATATTGCTGCAACACTTTGATGTCGAGCATCTTGGGAAGAAAATCATCATTCTGCATGATATACATACGATCCAGTCGCGACCATGTTGTTGCATACTGGGCAGAATGGAAAGTAAACCCTGTAGAAGACGGATGTAGCCAGGACCAGAGATCTTGCTTAAGAACAGCAAGAGCCAACTCATGCCACATACGACTTTCCGGCGCGTCCATTACCGAATGCTCCGATGTGGACTGGGAAGAATCCACACACATATTGAAATCCCCCATGAAGAAGCCCCGTCTGCCAAGTGACAAGGAGGTCTGCAAAGTCTGCCAAAGCTCCCGACGAGATAACGAATCATTCGGAGCATAGAGGCCAAGTAACCATAAGATTTCCCCTTCGAATAAAATTTCAATCACCAAAAAGCGGCCATGAACATCATTTTTAATAAGCATAGGCTGATATTTGTCATGTACAATCATGAGCACTCCCGAATAATGCATGGCCTGTGTCCCTGCATAGAACAGTCGAAAGCCATTGCAATCCACCACTTTTCCGGCTTCACTGTGACTCTTGTGCTCAACAGCGCACAGGACATCCCACTGATTTTCATGCAATACAGTCCACATGGCATGTTGCTTGTGGCGAGAACAAATTCCTCGCACATTCCACGTGGGTATTTTCATGTGTAGTTAAAACCAAATCAGGTACGAGGCACAGCTTGCCTCGATTTGACTTTGTCAGCAAGAATGTCCAGGACTCCCTCGTCCAAGAAATCCGCCAACACAGCAAAAGAGTTCTGAGGACCAAATTTGGAAGTAGACGGCATATCTGCTGGCTTGGGGTTGGAACGGGGATAACGACGGTCCCACGGGGTAATGACGTTACCTCTGGTATCAAATGCCAGCTTAGCAGGGGGACCCTTTGGACGATCCGAATACATTTTTCTGGCGGGCTGATAACGGGGGGCAAAGGAAACCATAGCAAGAGCAGAGCGCTCGGAAGACAACATTTCCTTCCTGCGCATATATGTACGCATGGAATCTTGTGAGGTAGTAGGCACAGTATTTTCCATGCCAGCAACAACCCTGTTGCCTTTTTTTGCACGTACTTCCACCCAATCAGTGGCGCGGGAATCCAGACCCGAAACCTGTTGTTTACCTTTGGCCAGAACTTGGGGCTGGTGGATAGCATCCAACGACGGGGCATCACACACCATATCTTCCGTGGGCGGCGCAGCATGGCCAACGTCGGAGGTATGTTGCTGTTCCGGGCATTCAGCCATAAAATGCCCCAACTGTCCACAGGAAAAGCAATGCCCTGCAAAATTGCCCCATTTCAATCGAAAGTGCAACGGATGCATGCCCGAGCAGTTGAGGCGCAACCAAGCAGGCCTTTTTCTTGCAGTGTCCCATAGCATACACAAGCGGTTGCGATTCACTGCCCGGAGACTGGGAGGGACGAGAACAGTGCCCACCGCGGCCATAGCATCCTTCAACAGTGGCCAATAAACAGCCGGGCAATTTTCCACTTCTACCCACACAGGGCATTCATGCTGCAGCAGACGCTGAAAATCTGCCATTGGGCGCCATGGAACCACATGAACCAACCGGCGTTCAAAAAATAAAGGCAGTTTAAAGAGGAGAGCAGCACGGTGCGTCTCTGATTTCAACAGAACCTCAAAAAACCCCCGGGAGCCAACAAAAATCTCTTCAACACATTCCCCTTGTAGCAGACTGTGCAGCCACTGGCGAATACGGGAAAGCAGCGGGATTCGACCAGTGAAGAAGAGTATCACAACGCGATCATAAAATACCGAAAAGGAGCGTAGGACAGTTTTTGGGTCCACGGTGGCGTCCAAAACATCGTCAGGTGCTGAGTCCGAAAAGGCTTCCTGATTATGTTGAACATAATCGCCAAGCAACGTGTTGGCAAATTCCAGCAAATGCTCCCAGTCAACATCCTGGGAGTCCACAGGATCCGAAGCAACCTGAGCATAGGAACGATCCTGAGGAACACCTATCTCTTCCGAAGTATGCTTGGTACGTTTACCCGCAGGCTGAATGTCGGGACCAGGGGGCATCTCTTCGTTGCACGGAACCATGTCCTCAGGTTCCTCGACATCAGAATCCGGGCCAAGTGCTGCCACTGTTTGGTCTATGAAATCCAGATCCAAACCAGCCATCGTGTGACGATTTGATCTGGAAGGAGGACTGACCCTGTCTCTCTCCCGCTCTCTCTCTCGCCCGCTGGTCTGTACAGAGACGCTGTCCAGGGGTGTACTCTGCAAAGGCAGCTAATGAAAGCGGAGCTGTACCTGTCACCATGCAGGGGCAGAAGGGCGAAACAAAGGCCTGGCGGTCGCAACGGCAGGACGGGACAGGCTGGGGTGCCGGGCAGGGATCCGTCAGGTCAAGGGACAGGGCAGCAAGGGCGGCCCTGGACAGGGCGTCTGAAGCAGGGCGTCAGGGGCGGCTGTGGACAGGGCGCCAGGCGAAGGAGGCGTGGACGGCGGCAGGCGCAGGGCGTCAGGAACAGGGCGCGATGGGTTCCGCTGGCGGCGCAGGGAGAAAGCACGAAGAAGGTCGAGGACGGACGAATCTGCAGGCGTCGACGGGGCTGAGAAGGCGCGAGTGACAGGCGAGCAGCAACGGAACGTCAGGCGAGCAGCGACGTAACGTCGGGCAGCGACTGGGCGGACGCGAGCGAGCGAGGAAGACAGACGGGTCTTCAGTCTGCGACGGCGCAGATCAAGGCGACGTCAGGGCGTGCAGGACCAGGCGAGGGCAGGGCGGCACGACGCAGGGGCACCATCGTTGATCGCTCCCGTCGCCATTCCTCTCTCTCTTTCTCTCTCTCTCTCTCTCTCTCTCTCTCTCTCTCATGTGATAGACTGAGTGAGACGCCCACAAGAACTTTCAAATATGGTCTCTAATAACATCAGAAAAAAACAAGGATACTCTTTGCCTGAACCCCTATACTCTTTGGACTCTACATCAGTGAGATGGAAGACCACATTACCCGAGGAGGAGACAGGGTGTGCATAGCAAGTTCAGTAGTCTCTATTGTGATTTACGTTGACACTATTGTTTTGCTCTCTAAGTCACAAGAGGATCTACAATCACATCTCCATGCCCTTCATGGCCTCTATAAACAACGTGGAATGATAGTTAATCTTGCGAAAACCAAGATCTTGATCTTCCACACATTAGTCCCAATAAGGAGGAGAATAGTCTTTACTCTAGAAGCTAGATAGGTGGAGGTGCACTCATCTGTCTACTTGAGGCTTACATTCACTAAATCCCCTGGGAGACTCACCATGGCACAAGCAATGAGGGATTGACTTAGACTATGATACCTTTGGTCATGTGGGAAGGAGAACGCCATCAAGCACACTTCCGTGAGCCCCACACACAAAGGTGGCTATTGCACACATCGATCACACCAACTATGATATATGGTGCACCTATTTGGACCCTTGCCTTGGATACATATTTATGAGCAAAGATTTATAAACCATGGATCATCATACTCTCATGGATAATCTTAGCAAAGCATCAAACACAGTTTGTTGTACCCCATGATCTTGGAGGCCCTTTTTCAAGCCATCAACTTCTTACACACAAGTGGATTAGTGGCACACAAGATATGGGATTGATATGAACCATCCCCTCTCCCCCCCCCGTTTTCAATATGACCCCGACTCCCCCCTCCATACATCTCTCTCACACTAAGAGAAATCTGGTTATGCAACAAGATCCCTTTGAGCGTACAACATCCATGGATCTCACCTCATCAACCCCTTTCCCGAGGATGCTATACTATAGGGACCACTTTATAAGTATAACAACAAATGGTTTCATTGAGAGACCTAGATACCTAGACATACACATGCCACATGAGATGCGAATAGCCATTGGCCAACTTACCATTGTTGAGCTAAAAATGGAATGTAAACTTAATTAGCTCTTAATATCATCCCCGAATCTCAAAATTACCAAACTTTTATTAAATAGAAACCCTTACTCGTTATACTAACGAATCAACCATTCCGAGCTTCCACCATTCCTACTTAACCCTTACTCCTTATACTAACGAATCAACCCTATTGCCACGTTATACTCACGGATTACCTAAATTATCAGACACTGCTTTTCTCCTGATCTTTGAGCACATACACAACATAAATACCTGGCGACATTTGCAACCGAGCATCTTCTCTGCGGTGTATGGATTAGGACCCGAAGGCACGTTCCTCCCTCCAGACACCCTTAGTTATGCAACACCATAGCTACGGCTTGATTTCTTTACACCAGAGCGTACTTAGGATAGAACAAATCTTACAACTCAAATAATCAACTCATATATTGTATGGACTAGAAGATGATACAGAAGGTACAAGGATTATGGGTTATGAGGCTATGGCTTCCGTCGGATGGCTCTCCTAGAGAGTTTAGTTGCTATATATGAGTAGGCTCACACTCACTTCTTTCTCCAATCGATGATAGTTTTTTCGATCCTAGTTTTTTTTATGATGGTTTTTTTGATCATCTTCTTTTGAAGCCTAGGTCTTCTTATATAGGTTTTACAAAGTGAAGGGCATCTTGCTTTTGCATTATTGGTTGCGTGATGCTTTTGAGTGGCATCTTTTAAAGTGGCTTTATAAAAGTTTGAATGATAGTTTTGATCATTCATATCTTATCTTTTTCTTTGGAGTTGCTTTCATCCTTTCTTTCTTTTGAAAAGGGTTGATGCTTCCATCTTTTTCATCAAAGGAAGGGGAGTCACCCTTGTTTTCGCTTAACTTCGCATATTGTAAATTCTTGCCATTGTTGGCTTTCTCTCCCGAAGAAGAGACAAGTTACAACCAACCCTCACGTCTTTGAATGGATGTGTGTGCAAGACTTCCTCTGGACTTAAACATGTAACCTCGTGTAACACAAGAACTGGCACTCAAACTCGTAGAAAGTCGACAATATAGGTAGTGAGATAACGTGCTGGATGAAATGTAAATATTTGTCGAGTAACTTGTTCAAGGAAAGCGTAGCCTAATTGTCATCTAACTCCGCTAGTAACCACAAATACTCAGCCAACTTCACTATCAAACCACCCCCTTCCTTAATGAAAAACTGTTGAACATTGAGTGCGATCTCGAGCTCACATCTCCAATGCTCAAATACAGGGGAAAGTGTTATAGTTGAGAGTGAAACTCAAAAAGTAACTCAACATTGGCTATGGCATTGCACACTCTCCATTGATAAAAGATGGCATTTCCCCTAACAATGCACCAAGAGGTGGAGTGAATGGAGGGTAGTTGGATGGTGGAATGGAGAAAAAAAATTTGTTGGAGAGTATTTTGAGCGGAAGTGGAGTGTAATCCAAGATTTTGAAATAAAGATCTGAGTAGATCACAAGCTAGAGAAGATAATGGTGGGAGGGGAGGGAATTGAGAGGTATGATTTACATGCTCAAATGAAACAAATGGTATCTCTATACCTAATGAAGGGTATCTGCTTCAAGAGCCTCCTCCATTAAAGTTAACATACTGAAAATCATCCGGATCCTGCATAACAAAAGAAAAAACAAGAGAGGGTTTTGACTCATATGACTCACAAGGGTTATACGAACTTGATTTAAGACATGGCTAAGATAAAAAGGATAGATCACTAAACGTACCTAATGTCGTAGGCCCTCCAAGATCAGAGAGGTGACCAGTCTTACCAATCGTCCAAATAGAGTAGCAGCACTCATTGAAGAAGTGTAAACCGAATCGTACGTGATACGCAAGTACTCCTCAAACTCTTCATCTGTAAGATCACCAATATAAAAAGAAGAAGATGGCAAAGGTAAAAGTGTGTCTGCCTCCTCCTTGAGACCATAATGCCTTCTCAGAGCCTCCAATGATAAAGAATCCTCATAGGGCATCATAGGATCCCTAGAAGAAAATACAATAGGCTCCTACCAAGACGCCCCTGCCCTCGCCCTCGTCGAACTACACCCCCGTTACTGCCATTGCACCTCCCGTGTCCCTTTCGCCTTCCTCCTCGCCTTCGCGCTGCCCCCTCCCCTTCTCGTCATCAAGCTGCGCCTCCCCCTCCCTCCTATCACACTGCGCCCCTCCCTCCTCGCCATCACGCTGGGCCCCCTGGGCCCTATGCACCCCCCCCCCCCCCCCCGGGCCCTGTGGCTCCTGCCTGGTACTTCTCCCCTTGCGTGGTACCTCCCCGCTGCCCTATGGCTCCAGCCATCACGCTGTCCCCTCCCCCCCGCCCTGGTCACCCCCCACACCCTGGTACCTGCCCCCCTCCCCCCCGCCTTGGTACCTCACCCGCGTTCTCTCACGTATCCTCCACTCTGCGGCCACATGCCTACAAGCCTCCCACACCGTCATCAATGGCGCTCGACGCCTCTATCAGTATTAAAAAACAGAATCCCCCCCCCCCCCTTTTTTCCTCCTCACCATCGCCCTTCCCCCCCCCCTCCCCGGGTTGCTCCCTCCATTTGCAGGAACACCCCCGCCCTCCTCCCGTAGTACAGCAGTCTGTTTGCTAGGTTCTCAATAGGGAAGCGCAATGGAAACGTCCGGTCAAATGCCGGTGCATTCTATGAGTGTCCCCCGGTCAAACACCTTGCGCCTTGTCTTCTCTGAGGAACAACTCTCGGCCGTCCACGCCACAGAGCTAGAGCTTAAAGAAACAACGATTTTCAGTTGGGTAATAGGATACTCTCCAACCAGAGCCCAGCTTCGGGATTGGCTCCGCTCCACGTTGCGCATTGGCACAGCTCATATCATGGAGGAAGACCTCATGGGCCATGGGATCTGCATGGTTCGTCCCACCTCTGCGGACGCAGCTCGTGAGTTAATGGAGAGCTCGCCCTATGCCTCCACAAAGGGGGTCATTCACATGGTTCTCTCGTACAACGGCTTCACAGTGGACTCATTTGAGCTCCACAACAGATTTCTCAAACACCCAATCACTTTACTTTTCCCCAGCCCGGAGGTAGAGTACTACCAGTTAGTGGAGGACTTTGGTCGGCTCTTCGGCAAAAATCTTCTTGCCTCCTTCGCGGATGCTATGAGAGCTGCAAGAGTTCCCAAGATACGAGCGGCCGTGAAAGACGCAAAGAGTATTCCCAAGTTCCTAGACATAGAGGCTGGAGGTCACTCCTTTAGGCAGCAGGTCACAGTGATAGGGCAACCGAGGCAGTGCCTGTGCTGCCATGACTTTGGGCACCAGGCAGCAGACTGTACGTGCTTCGAAGCTAAGGCGGCTCCATCGACAGGCCCACAAGTGAACACTGACAACTTCACACAGGTCCAAAGACGATAGAGAGAGAGACGGCAAGGGGGGCCGTAGCCAGCTCCGCAGACACAGCCTTGACAACAGGGAGTAGGAGGTCGAGTAACGCCCCCCCGTAGAGCACTCCGTAGCCCGCCACACCCGGCAAGACCCCAGCCCCCCACACCCATCACCTGCGCCACAGACTACCTTACCTGACATCCCACACCCCCTACACCCAACCCCTCCCCACCTTCCATACCTACCCCATTGACCCGGGCCCACACCCGCCCCCCTTCCATGGCCACCAGCCCCCCCCCCACACCCACCATTTACCTCCGATCATCCCACGATCCCTCGATCTTCTTCCCCCCCAACCCACCCCCCCCCCCCCCCCCGATCCGCCCCCGGTTCTAGTGATTCCCCCCAAACCCACCCCCCCTCCTCCCACAGGAGGTAATGAGCCACACACGCCTACATCCTCCTCGCACCAGCAGTTCTCCCCCTCCCACACTGCCACGAGCTCATCTTCCCTTTCCGCCCGTCACACTTTCCCAAAACAGGCACAACTATTGCCATAGGAGTTTTTCCGCAATGGCCCATGGTCCTACCTGGGAATTCAAGAGCACGGAGAGTTCTCACTACCTCTAAAGGTGGGGATCTTCGTGGTTCATAAGTCAAGGAGGGGCAAGGTCCATCTACTAGCACTGCCAGATGGATCAAACTACACGTTTTTCTTTCAGTCCTCCCACTTAGGGTTTTGGACGACGACACAGATAGAGGAGTTGAAGAGGCAGGTGGAGGACCACATCTGCCAATGGATGGGAGATGAAGGACTAGCGCTATTTGTACAGCAGTGGCCTGATTGCATGATGGACATTAACTGGTGGGCTGGTGCCGAGGTCCCACACTTGAGCATCATCTTTCGAGCCCCTCCACAGTGGAGAGCTCCGCGGCATATGATGGAGTGGCCCCTAGCACAGGCGGCCCGTTTCTACTAGTGTACAGAGTCACGACTCTCAACATGGTTGATAGATGCATTGATAGTACCACCTGGAGCATCTATCACCCCTATGGTTCGGCCGAGGGCCACCATGGGGAATTGGAGTTTACCATCCAGACTTGCGGCAAAGCGCACTTGCATGCCCCATAGTTTCTCTTCCTCTTCAGCAGCTTCCATACCAAATAGATGCATGTTCGACCAATCACAAGTTCCATACCAAATAGATGCATGTTCAAGGAGGGGCAAGGTCCATCTGCAGAGGTTGCAGAGGTCCTAGCCGAGTCGAGCAGTATCTGCCAAGAGACAGCCATACAGGCCAGGCAGCAAAGGTGGGAGGAGGAGAGAGCAATGCAGCGCGACCTCACAGCCACGCAAAGACTATTATAGGAGGCACCAGGGGACCCCATCCTCCACACACAGGAGGCGCACGCACGAGCAGCCATTGCTGGCTTAGAGGACGAACACTCAGAGTTCTCTTTCCGCACCTCGACGGCTTTCTGGGCGTGAAAGGGGGATACGATGTGCAAGGAGTTTTTCCGAGTGCACCAACCTCACACCTCAGGAGAGCAGATACGTAGCCTGCAAGATCAGTATGGGAGGATTCGTTCTAGCCCAGACGAGGTGATGGAGATTACCACCGACTATTACAGGCACCTTTTCCAGTAGGAGACTGCTTCAGCTACAGGACTGCGATGTAGGCAGCAGGTCTGGGATCACATCCCGTCCCTCGTCACAGAGGAGATGGGACGCTCCCTTCTAGCCCCCTTCACAAAGAAGGAACTAGAGGAGGCTTTCCATACATAGGAGAGGTAGAAATGCCCGGGAGAGGATGGCCTCTCTAAGGCATCCTTCACCACCTACTAGGAGGTGGTGAAGGACCCCCTACTGATGGCCTTCTAGGAGATCTTCACGTCAGGACAAATGCCAGGGAATCTATCAGCAGGCCTTATCAATCTTCTCCCCAAAGGGGAGGCCAGTGGAGACCGATCACCTTATTCTCAATGGCCTATAAGACACTCGCAAAGATGATTGGTAGGCAACTATACCCCATGCTTCCAGATATCATCCATGACACACAAACAGGCTTTGTCCAAGATAGCAGCATCCTCGACAATGTATTCACCTTCTTTGAGGCGACACAGTAGATGCAGCACAATAGGTAGAGATTAGTCGTACTATTCTTGGACTTCGAGAAAGCTTATGACAAGGTGGACTTGCATTCTTGGAGGACACCATGGTGAGGTTGGGTTTCCCCCAGGCTTGGATTCGCAGGGTCTCCGCACTTTAGAGATCGACCACCAGCAGGGTTCTCATAGGTGGTAGACAAGGGGTGGAGATTGGACTGGAGAGATCGGTAAGGCAGGGCTCCCCTTGGCCCCGTACGTGTTTCTACTCTTTGCAGAGGGGATGTCTCATTTCCTCAGGTCACGTGTAAGCGGATTACGCGGCTTCTGACCTCCCGTGAGGAAGGAGACTGAGTTGTTAGACTCAGAGTATGCAGATGATACAGCACTCTACATAGAGGACGATGAGTTAGACTCAGAAAGCTGTATGCCGCATCCTTCGTCATATAGCACCCAGCCTTGGATGTATCTCATGGGGAGGTTTCTGCTCGCACGCAGTCAGCCAGGGCCACCACCTTCTATATGAGGCCGGGATGCAAGACATGATATTCATCATCGAGGCAAGGTCGTGCGCAATGGTCGATTTGGAGGCTCTACCCATACGCCAGGTACTGGAGCCCACAGCAGACCGCTCTAAGGTATGGGAGATCATAGGGAGTCTTACTGGATGGCATATCTAAAAGGGGCAGTGTCAAGAGGCTTTCGGCGGAGAGAGACTTTCAGCACAGGCTACCTTAGCAGAGCTCAAGACCTCCATCATCCACTCCGTTCACGGTCGTTGGGATCACGTGCAGGGTGAGTCCAAGGGTCGTCAGGAGCTTCATTGTCATTTCATACGTACTTGGGCCTACCATGACCTATTTTTTGTTATGCAGACAAGCAGTCCCAGATGGCGATACACCCTCCCTCCCCCCTCCATGGCTTCTTCCGCCTATCCCCCCCTAGACTGCCTTGAGAGGCTTGTATACATGATATATTTGTGACTCTGCATCAGCTCCAGCTGGTCTGTTAAGCATGAGCACTCCCTTGTAATCAGTTTTTTTTAGTAATATAATCAGCGTATTTTATTTGTAAAAAAATAGGATCCCTAGAAGAAGGTTCCTGGGACATTATGAGTCAGAATCGAGTCGCATGTGAGTCTCACACAAGGACTAGCCTCCACAGTCAACACAAGATGCTCTTTAGAAGAGCATCTGCTCTAATACCATGTGCAGATATGCTACGGATTGCTCTAAGGAAACACAATATGTACCACCAAGACTTAAATATAAAGGCTTCAACAACAGAGACAAGCTGAAACCAGCCTTCCTTCCGTGGATGGGTGCTAAATCCCTGATTACAACTTAATTACAGCAGTAAACAATAAAAGCAAATCTGAAAATACAAATTTACCTACTGATCTTAGACAATGCACACCGGATTGGCCCCTAAATTGGCACCCCTTTATGTTCCTTTAGCTTTATTGAAGAAAAAGTTGATTTACAAGGGGATTCTCCCAATCCCTTTCGCAATCCAAACTCCCCTTGCTGTCCAAAGTAACTAGTAAGTCTTCAATCTCTTTTGCCCCTTGATTCGGTGACTTAATTGGCCTTCACCAACTTCATAGACGATGAAAATGCCCCAAATTCAATGGCTAGCTAGTCCTCCACCTGAATTTAGCTGATAATCACACTCAGCCCTGAAAAATCCAAGTCTTGGATCTTCCAATTTTGGACACACTTCTTGAGGTTCATCCTAAACCCTAATTTCTACTGTAAATTAGGCTTTACAGCAAAGAAATTTGCAATTTCTCAGCCTCCAAGGATCCAAATGCTGAGATCTTTGGAGCAAGGCCATGAAATGGCTGGGAGATGAGAGAGAAAGCTGTAGAGAGAGAAAATTCAGAATTTTGTCGCAAAGAATGACTAAAAATCAGTTAAATGCAGCTGCTGCCCTACCACAACAGCACTAATTGCTGTCTCCTACAGCTAAGACATGCAAATCAGCTGTCACCTTGTACCTAGATGCCATCGCCCAACTATGGAGGGTCCAAATCTGCAATCACCTCCTCAAAACTCACTCGTGGCTGGCTGCAATGGCTGAAAATAGGAAAGCCATGGCTGTTCACAGCTCTCCCACATTTGCTACAGCAAGAATGATCTTATTTTTCCTCTTCTTCAGTCCTTTACTAGCCTATATGGACAAGTTTGCCAAGTGGCCACCTTCCCAAATGGTTTTTCCAACATTATCGATCATTAAATATTAAATTTCAGCCTTTAATTACTAAAAATTAATCTAATAATTATTTTGGTGCCTAAAAAATCTGACTGGCCAATAATTAAATTAGCTAGGCATCTTTCATTCCCGAGCCTCTTTGTGCCATCTTTGACCATTTGATCAACATTAGGTACCATTCAACGCCACATCTCTAGTGTCACCAAATAACACTTATAGTCAAATCAATGACCTAGGCCAACATTTGACATCAGTTTACCACCAAGTACCTGTGTAACATAACTTATAGCAACTTTTGCCTTTGACATCTCGTGCTTTTCTCGGGTACCAAGATCGTAAATTTACTCTAACCCTAGTTGCACCTCACATGTGTAACATTTACTTAATCATGTGATTAAAAATTAATCCACATGTTAAGTGAGGTTTCAAAAATACAATGCCCTCATGACAACCCTCCCCATTGAAATCCTTGCAATTGTCCTAGATTCCATTGCCAAATGCATCAAAAGCAAAGTACTACACTAGAATTTCTATAGGGCATCATAGTCAACACAACATTGCACACTACTATTCAACCATTCCATATACTCAACATATGCTGAAAATTACCAGCCAACATAACATAATATGAGACTTACAAAGAATCTCAAAAGCATCGCCAAATTATCATGTGACATGTCCATTTCTCATGAGCTCAATTCATCTATCAAAACCAAACCATAGTATAGCGAAAACCAAGCATAAACCATGGCTGAAACATCAATGGCATCATAAGACATGTTGTTGTCCGCAAAACCACATGAATACCACTAAATATTAATGATCATATGCTGAAAACCAACATTCGATAATCAGCCCCTACTGATCATTAACTGATGCTACACCAAGCATAACCAATGCCATACCAAGCATAACTATTTACACACCGAGCATAACGGATGCAGATGTACAGTTTCAAAGCTGCAGTGAAAACCATACCGATCTGCAGACCAAACATAGTGACTAGTACATTGAATAGTGATCTGCTAACAAACATATTGTTCAGCTACAGTATCCTAAATGTATGCTGAATACATTCGAGATCCACTACTTCCAGAGCTGTCCGTTACTTAGGAGCAGAGGTGCTAGCTCCCTCACAAGCATCACGTAATACTCTGGACCTCTACTTTGTTAAACCTAATTGAGCCGGAACTAACGTTGGCTCTAGTTGGAAAAGCATCAAGGTAAAGTTGCAACAACTGAGGATGCTCTGCCAAGTCGTCCTCCTCCATTCATTTGACATCCATTCGTGAATAATTCCGAAACTTCACCAAGTACCTTCTAGAACCCTTACCCTTGATCTTCCTCTCTTTGTGTGCCAAAATCTGCTCTAGTACCAGTATTTCATCGATCTTCAACCTCCGGCTAAATTTCAACAGATATATCCTCTGGTACATCTCCATGAAAAGGTCTAAGCAAGCTCACATGAAAGCCATTGTGTATCAGTGTGGAGGCAATTTCAGCCTATAGTATGCATCACTGATCCTCTCCAACACTTGAAATGCCCCATAGTATCTCATAGTCATCTTTGGATACAATCGCTCTTTGCCCTTCACCTTTTTCAACCATGCATTTTTAAATCGCAGCAATACATAATCGCCCTCTACAAAGTGCAAAGCACGCATATGAGGATCAACTACTCTCTTTTACTTATCTTGTGATCTTTGAAGCGCATACTTAACCTTCCGATACGTTGCATCCTTGCTTTCCACATAGCGATCAGTCTCAAAGATCTTATCTTTTGTGTGCAAAATAGAAGGTACTTTCTTACCACCCTCTACCACCTCAAAAGGAGCCTTACCAGTGCAACTATGCATTGGGTTGTTGTATGCAAACTCAACCAACGGCAAATATTGTTCCCACTGTGCTTTGTGGTCTGATACATAGCACTTCAAAAGATCTAACACTGGAATTTGCCTCCTCAGACTGACCATTAGATTGTGGATGGAAGGATAAAGAGAATTTCAGCATTATGCCTATGTTCTCAAACAATCCTTTCCAAAACAAACTTGTCATCGGTAGGTCACGATCACTAATGATCAACTTTGGCATACCATGATATTTAAACACAGGCCGCATAAAAAGCCGTGCCATATGAAGACATGGGAAGACATATGAAAACAAACCCTTGCTGGTCATCATCCCCCTTCACCACGTGATTGACCAAGGAGTGATACATCCTCTACACTTGATCTTATATCACCATGTGAAGAGATGCATGCTGTAATTGACTGCTGAGAACAATTTCAGCAATAATGCAATAGTTTCAAGTTGCAATCAAGTACCACGGGCCCACCCATTCAAAGGATTTGATTGTATCCCGACAATGGAACCATGAAACCAGCCTTCCTTCCGTGGATGCGTGCTAAATCCCTGATTACAACTTAATTACAGCAACAAACAATAAATGCAAAGCTGAAAATACAAATTTATCTACTGATCTTGGATACTGCACACCCGATTGACCCAAAAATTGGCGTTCCTTTCGGTATTTCTTTAGCTTTATTGAAGAAAAAGTTGATTTACAATGGGATTCTCTCGATCCCCTTCACAATCGAAACTCCCCTTGCTATTCAAAGTGACCAACAAGTCTTCAATCTGATTTGCCCCTTGATTCAGTCCCTTAATTGGCTTTCACCCACTTCATAAACGATGAAAATGCCCCAAATTAAATGGCCGGCTAGTCCTCCACCTGAATTTAGCTGGTATTCACCTTCAGTCTTGAAAATCAAAGTCTTGGAGCTTCCAATTTCTAGCACGCTTCCCGAGGCTGCTGCTAAACCCTAATTTCTGATGTAAACTAGAATCTATAGCAAAGAAATTTGCAATTTCTCAACCTCCAAGGGTCCAAATGCTGAGATCTTCAAAGCAAGGCTATGAAATGGCAAGGAGATGAGAGAGAAAGCTGTAGAGAGAAAATTCAGAGTTTTGTCGTGAAGAATGAATGAAGATCAATCAAATGCAGCTGTTGCCCTGCTACAACAGCATTAATTGCCATCTCCTATAGCTGAGACATCCAAATCAGTTGTCACCTTGTACCTGGATGCAATTGCCCAACTTAAAGGGGTCTGAATCTGCAATCACCTCCTCAAAACTCACTCGTGGTTGGCTGCAATGGCTGAAAATAGACTGGCCATGGCTGCTCATAGCTCTTCCACGTTTTGCTACAGCAAGAATGATCTTGTTTTTGCTCTTCTTCAGCCTTTTACGAGCCTATATGTACAAGTTTGCCAAGTGGCAGCCTTCCCAAATGGTTTTTCCAACATTATCAATCATTAAATATTAATTTTCAGCTTTTAATTACTAAAAAATAATCTAATAATTATTTCGGTATCCAAAAAAATAATCTGACTGGCCAAAAATTAAATTAGCTAGGCATCTTTCACTCCCAAGTCTCTCTGTGTCATCTTTGACTATTAGATCGGTGTTAGGTACTATTCAACGTCACATCTCTAGAGTCACCAATTGACATTTATGGCCAAATCAATGACCTAGGCCAACAATTGACACCAAATACAATCAAATACCTGTGTAACATAACTTATAGCAACTTTTGCATTTGACATCCCGTGATTTTCTCGGGTCCTGCAATCGTAACTTTACTCTAAACCCAATTGCACCTCACATGTGCAACATTTACTTAATCATGTGATTAAAAATTAATCTACATGTTAAGTGAGATGTAAAAATACATGTCCTCATGACACAAGCAAAACTCAAACCCTAAGCGCAAAACGCAAACACAAAAACTCAAAACGCAAACACAAAGACAAACACAGAGAGAAGAAACTCTGAAGTAAATAAATGCTATAAATAAATGCAAGAGTATACAAAATACCCAAGGATACAGCAATGCAATGTCAAAGAGTGACGTTTATTCAAAGACTGTTGAATCCCAAGTGTTGTGATCACCACACTCAGAGTCTAGAAGTTTGAGGAAAATACCAAATACTAATCACTAGAGTATTAGGGAACTGAGACGATGGCTGTGGATGATACTTGATGATGAGGGCGGCAACAAAAAGCTATAAACACGACATTAGAACGGCAACCCACAGTAGAAGGAACACAATCAACTATCACCTGTAGACAGAAGGGCCGAACACAAGTAGCAAAAGGTCGCCGAAACATGTAAGAGATCACTGTGAACTGGTGGAGGAGTGTCAAAAGCAAGGTTGTCAGGTACAAAAGATACAATATGCCAAGGTACGATAAAATACGGTACTAATTGGTACCTTATGATTTTATAAGGTACGGTACAATATTAGTACTTTTTTTTTTTTTAACTGTGTGTGTGAGAGAGAGAGAGGGGGAGGGGGAGGGAGGGGAGTTTGGCAATTTGGGGAGAGAGAGAGAGAGAGAGACACACACACACACAGAAAAGGGGAGGAATGCCCTTGGAATTGCATACTCATCTTGGAAGTTGGGGGAGAGAGAGTGAGTGAGAGAGACTTGAAATTATGATAAAAAACACAAGGCTTGGGAGTTAAAAGATATTGTGTGGTCTAGTCTTCATAGGCCAAAAATAGCCTATTTTTTGGTACGAATTGGTACGGATACATACCGTACAGTACAATACGAACCATATCGAACGAACTAGTCAATACGTAGTACGGATGCAACTATGGTCTAAACGCAATGTGTGTGTGTGTGTGTGTGTGTGTGTGTGTGTGTGTGTGTGTGAGAGAGAGAGAGAGAGAGGAAAGGAGAGGGATGTTCTTGGAATTGCATACTCATCTTGGAAGTTTGGGGAAGAGAGAGAGTGAGAGACTTGAAATTATGATAATAAACATAAGGCTTAGGAGTTAAAAGATATTGTGTGGTCTAGTCTTTATAGGCTAAAAATAGCCTGCTTTTTGGTAAGAATTGGTAGAGATACATACCGTACGGTACGATACAAACCATATGGAACGAACTAGTCCCTACATAGTACGAATGCAACTATGGTCTAAATGCAAGCTAGAGGAGGCAAATTGTGTATTGACGATGGCAAAAGACTCCAAAGGCAACAAGAAAGAGCACGCAAAACAATGGGTGATAGCCAAGAAGGAAGGCACTAGGCACTGCAAGGGCTGACGGAGGAGTGACAACAGTCGCGAAGGGTAGACCACCACATGAATGAAGGCTGATGGCTGAAATCTACATTGAGAATAATCCTAAAGGGTAAGCGGATCCTGTCTATTTATGGATGTTGAAGGGAGCCCCAAAAAAACACGGTTTTGGGGGACCATTGAAACTCTCTTGAACCACGCACCAAATTTGTGTTTTTCACTAATTAAGGGTCTTCTGGGACTATTTAAAAATGCTAATCAGCTATAAAGCGTGTTTTAGCTCAAAGGTGGAACTTGAATGGGAGGCTAGACAATGGTTGTCCCATGTCACTATGAAGAGGATACTCAAACTGATGTTCTATGCTACCAAACCATATGAGAAAGTCCTCAATGGAAGATGTCAGCACCCCATAGGTCTAAGAAGGCCTCTAGTCTCATGCGCTTCGAATCTCCCTGCGATTGCTTCCATTGGCAGCCAATAGTATGAATAATATTTCTCATGCCCCATGGAATCCTCAACTCCTCTATCAATAATCCACCCCATTCCTCCTTGAGTCAATAATCTCTCCTTGAGCATCTTGGAAAGCAACATGAGAGTTTTACTATCCTCTAGAGAACTCCCAAAAATTGTATCCCTACATCTCCTTAGTCACAACATGTTGTCTATAGTTTGGGAACTCTGCAAAACTCAAGCTCAGTGCATAATGCAAGATGCTACATTCCAATAGTAAAATAAAGAGAGTAAGCTTTCCTTGGGCTACAGCTCTAGTCCAAAACTCTGTTAAGACAAATTTAATGATACCCTTATCCGACATCTGTGTCAATGTTATCAAGCTTAAACCAACCTGATCTTGCTTATCTAATCATCCCTTCTTAATCGGGTTGTGTACTGAGAAGGGAATTTTGGAGCCTTATCTTGAATGGGATCCCAAAAAAACAAATTCTCTTGGTCCCAGGACCCAATCCTCTAGTAGGCCCAAAATCCTTCTTATCCACATGTAACTAGAGCTAGATCTATACAGCCTGCAAACTTTGCCAAATCAGCTTCCTCATGATTTTGTTCATGATTTTGTTGTCCTTTGGTAAGCCCAAAATATCCATCCCTCTTGCCTACAAGTAGCTTGGTCTAGAACTATGTATTACTTCCTCATCAGCCAGCAAAGCAAACTCTGGTGAATTAGCCTCCTCCCTCATGAGTTTGGCGTCCGCTCCATCTGCCAAACAGGAGGATCCTTAAAGTGCCCACTGGTTACCTCAGGAGTGCTAACAACCTCTACCTGAAGGGGTGGGACCTTCTCTAGTGTGCACATTGTGACTGTACATGACCGTTAAAGATCCAGAGAGCTTTCTGTGGATTCTACCCATTATGGAAATATTTGGATATGATAGTGGATTCATGTTCTGACCGCGAATTCGTCAATCTTCATTGGAGACTCTCACCCTATAGGTACCCATGTGCCAACTGTCTTCATCAAGTGATTCATCTATGGAGTAATCGCCCTTTTCCTTTAGAGGTGCTCCTTCGTCCAAACAGAAGCTTCTTCACCACCACCACCCACAGCATTTAGAGCAGCAAGATGAATTACCATTAGTGGCAAGGAAATTTTCCCAGTCAGGCTCATCTCTTTGCTCGAAAAAGAAATTAGGCTCTATGGACCATATGGTTGCCTGCAATCATGATTTGTTTACAGGAATGCAAACTCTTAACATAAAATTTCTTGTACGGATGCTTTCAGCACTCTCTTCAAGATCCTTTCTGGGGTAAAAAGTTTAATTTGCCCCAATGTTTTTTGACAAGCTATGCTCTCAATCGAAAAGGCAGCCAAAGTTGTTGGGAAATAGTGACTTCACGTGAGTGCATAGCCCTGGAGTCAAACTGCAACTGTCACTACCAAGTGTTAGATATCTTACAAGACCAAAAAGTAAAGATCACTAAGTGCCTTCCTGAACTGGATTGTAATGCACTGGAGTGCCTCAATTGCTCCTATGACATGATTCAGTATATAAATTCCAGGTAAATGTTTCTTAGAATACGGTGACACTAAACAATGCAAAAAGCATCAATATTCTACATTACATAGATCATCAGGCCAGCTATCATGGTCATAATATTTCCATCAACTACTCAAAATAATCTTTCTCAAGAAATTTAGAAATACCTGGCTCAATGATAAGAGCAGCAACATGATCATGGAGGTTCGAACAAGATAAGAGCTCCCTTGAAATATAGCTTCTGTATACATCAGCCACCTGTGATTCCTCGCGGCTCTCAAGGAACAGTTCATTCCTTGATGAGAATACCAAATCCACTGTAACATGAACAGGCACACTTTTCAGATCTGTCGATCTCAAAATAACCTTTAATGCATGATTCAGAAACTTTCATGAAGCAACATGCCAGACAATAAATTTAACGTCATCGATCAAAAGTAGTTTACATTTTCCAGAAATTTCACAGCAAGTCTTCCAGAAGCAATTTGGAACCTTAACAAGCCACTGACGATTATGCATGTAGATATACGGGGTGTCCAAAAACAATCCCCTTCCACGATACCTGCAAAATTAATGAGCACCTGATTTTTGAGTATGTCACTAAACAGCGAACTATTTCAGCATGATCAAAAATGCAATCTCAATTTTTGGTCAAACAGTACAATGTAAATGTGTTGAAACCAAAATAGAAACTCATTGTCTTTACGCTTTAGGTAGCATGAAACCATTACCATGGCTGCTGAAGAAATCCAGTATATGCAGAAGGGGATTGTGCCTCTTGGGCACCCAATGTATCTCCATGGTAGGAACCTTTCAGTGCCAGAACCTGAGTGGAATGCAGAGCAGACTATGAATAACCAACATACAATACACTCCAGAAATAAAACTTAAGACATGTTTTTACTTCTTGTGGTACTGTTGAAAGTACCCCAAGATTGAGAGACTTGAGAGGAATAGAGAACACGCATGCATGTGTGAATGTGTATGAGTGTGAGAGGGAGAAACCATAAGATTTGTTAACTGCAGAAGGCCAAAATGACCTGTAAGACCATGAGTTACAACAATATGTAAAGTAACACAACTATCTGGAAAAAGAAACCGTGAATCGTAGAGACAGGAAATGGCCGGAACGGCCCCTCGGCACACGGAATCGCCTTCCCCAGCACGAAGCCGTCATGGGACGCGTTGCAAATCTGTGGAACGTTCCTGTCCCGTTTCAGACAGGGAATGCAGCAGGGACGTTCCCTGCTGCTTTCCCTGTCTAAAACGGGATAGGGAACGCCACATGGCACCCACTTACCTTTGGCCCGCTTGCTGCTCCCAACCAATCGTCTTGTGTGTTCCCGCCCGCGTCTCTCCTACTGCTCGACGCACGTCCCACCCACCTCTTGTCCCGCTTCCTTGCAGCGGCCCCCAGTGACCATTCTGCCCATTCCCAGTTCCCCCGTCAGTGGCCAGCCGCCAGTCCCCCCGTCTCCTCCCGCCTCCAACCTCTCTTCTTCCTTCTTCCTTCTCTTCCTTCTCCCTTCTCTTCTTCCTTCTTCCTTGGACCTTCTCCCTCCTCTTCCTTCTTCTCCTCTTCTCTTGAGTCTTCCTTCTTCTCCAAGTTCCAAGTTCTCCATTCTTCTCCTCTTCTCTTCTTCCTTCTCTCTTGACTCTTGACTCTTGGGCCTTCTTCTCCAAGTTCCAAGTTCTCCATTCTTCTCCTTGTCAGATCGGAGAGGATCGAGGTGCAGCTGAAGTGCAGTAGACAGTGTGAGAGTGAGAGACAGAGTTGAGCACGACACCCAATGCAATAGTACTCAATAGAGTGTCAACTGAAAGTACAAATGATAACCCTTATACCTTAGAGTTATAAGGGGCTGTTCACACCCGAACACGAACACAGTAAGTGCCCGTAAGTGTGCACCACAAGCACATACAAAATAGTACACATAATCTGGGGGAAAAAACCTCTCCTACCGAGAGTAAAAAATGCCCCAGTGTCCTAGTGATCACCCGCACACTCCCATATGAGCGTAGGTGTAAGTAAGGCGTGTGAGATACCCAACAAACCCCCCTGGAGTGAAGAGTGATCAAGTGTACAAGGATCATCCGCCACCAAAGGGCGTCAAATTCAAAGCATCGCGAAATGCTTCAAATTTGTCTCGTGGAAGAGCTTTGGTGAAGATGTCTGCCACATTGCTGGTGGTAGGACAGTAGACAAGGCTGATATCACCTGCATGTAGCGTCTCTCTGACAAAGTGGTAGTGAATCTCTATGTGTTTCGTGCGAGCATGAAACACAGGGTTCCGTGCCACTGCAATGGCACTCTGACTGTCAGTATATAAAGGAGTAGGCTCCGTAACAGATACATCCAAATCAGCAAGTAAGCGTCTAAGCCATACGCACTCAACTGCAGTAGTGAAGGCTGCCTTGTACTCAGCTTCACATGACGACGTGGCAACAGTGGATTGTTTCTTGCTAAGCCAAGAAATGCATGACGAGCCAAGAAAGAAACAATTGCCACTAGTGGAATGACGAGTATCAAAATCACCAGCCCAATCAGAGTCACTGTAAGCATGTAACTGCAGTGGTCCCCCCTTGGCATAAAGCAATCCAAGAGCTCTAGTACCCTGCAAGTAACGAAACACACGCTTCACAGCTTGCCAATGCGACATACGAGGCTGATGCATGTACCTGCTCAAAACTGAAACGGCAAACTGTATGTCTGGCCGAGTGTGGCATAGATAGATGAGACATCCCACTGCTGGAGCATAAGTATGGATATCAAACAAATCACTGTCATCATGTAATGACAGTTTGAGCCCAGGTTCCATGGGTGTACAAACTGGCTTGCAATCCTGTAAGCCAAACTTCTCAAGAAGTTGCCCAATGTACCTTGACTGACATAATCCAATGCCTCTAGCATCATGTACAAACTGGATGCCCAAGTAATAGTGCAAAATACCCAAGTCAGACATGTCAAAAGTTTGCTGTAAATTATTTTTGAATGCTGAAATCTGATCAGCACGTGTTCCAGTGAGCAAAAGGTCGTCTACATATAGACACAAAATCAGCATGGATCCCCCCTCTTTATGTACATAAAGGGTAGACTCAGATGGGCTGTTTACAAACCCCTGACTAAGCAAGAAAGCATCTATCTTTGCGTACCAAGCTCGTGGAGCTTGTTTCAAACCATATAGAGCTTTTTTCAGCTTGCATACTAAATTTTCTGAGCCTTCAACTGCAAAACCAATGGGCTGCTGTACATACACTTCTTCTTGAAGTTCCCCATGTAAGAATGCAGTCTTTATATCCAGCTGATGCACTTTCCAACCAAAATGTGCAGCCAAGGCAATCATAGACCGAATGGTCGTCATACGGGAGGTAGGAGCAAAGGTCTCCTCATAGTCAATGCCCTTTTTCTGTGCGTAGCCTTTAGCTACCAGCCGTGCCTTGTACTTATCTATGGATCCATCTGCATTCCTTTTCAATTTGTAGACCCATTTCGTACCAATGGCACGCTTGCCAACTGGCAAAGACACCAAATCCCAAGTATGATTCTTATGAATAGAATCCAATTCAGCTTGCATGGCTGCCATCCAATGCACACTATGTCGTGCATCCTCAAAACATTCAGGCTCCTCATTATCATGAGTACATGCTGCCATAACAAACTCCATGGAATGTGCTGAATCATGCAGTCGAGTTTGCCTTCGAGTACGACCAGCCAAGGGTGTTTCCAAATGACTATCTCTCATAGTCTGCGTGTACCATCTAGGCACCTGTCTTGCTTCCTGACTGTGTACAAGTTCCTGCTGAATTTCAGTTTCAGCAATGTGCTGATTTACTGCATGTTCCATAGGAGCAGCTGGCTGAACATTAGGTTCATTTGCTGAAGTACCAGCTGAATCACCAAATGTAATGGGCAGCAGCCCTTCAAAGACATCACGGGCAGCCTGATATGTATCAAAACCAGCCAAGGATAATTCTGATTTTTCATCAAATACAACATCCCTGCTGACAAAAACCTTCTTGGTCACGGGATCATAGAGTCTGTAGCCTTTGCTTTCGCTGCTATATCCCATAAAGATGCATTTTACAGCCTTGTTGTCCAACTTCTTTCGAAGTACCTGTGGAATATGGGCATATGCAAGACACCCAAAAGTACGGAAGTGGCCAACAGAAGGTTTGCGGCTGTGCCAAGCCTCAAAAGGTGTGACGGTTTTCAAGGCCTTGGTAGGGCATCTGTTCAAAATGTGGCAAGCGCACATGACGGCTTCCATCCAAAAACTATGAGGCAAACTCTTTGCCTTCAGCATACATCTGGCCATCTCCATGAGTGACCGATTTTTCCTCTCTGCTACCCCATTCTGCTGTGGAGTATATGCAGTAGTGTACTGATGGATAATGCCCTTCTGCTGCAAATAAGAATTCAGCATAGAGGACATGTATTCCCCCCCTCGGTCCGAACGGAGAGTCTTAATCTTGCAACCAGACTGAGTTTTCACAAGTGCACTGAAAGTCAAAAATGCATCATACACTTCTGACTTCTTTTTCAAGCAATAGACCCAGCACAAACGTGTAAAGTCATCAATAAATGTTACAAAATAGTAACAACCACCCAATGACTGTGCCTGCATGGGCCCACAAACATCCGAATGCACAAGCTACAATCTGGCTGTTGCTCTAAAAGCAACATCACGGGGAAAAGAGAAACGATGCATTTTCCCCAAAATGCAACCCTCGCATAAATGCTCAGGAGGTCTCTCCAAGAGAGGTAATCCATCCAACATCTGAGTACGCTGTAATAGCATCAAGCTGCCATAGTTTACATGCCCCAAACGAGCATGCCATAACTCTGCCTCTAACATAGCAGGAGTAAGAGTGGATGTCAAATATGCAGACTGATCTACCGAAAGAGCATCCAACTCATATAACCCATGACACAGAGAACCTGTCAAGACCAATGTCATGTGTTCCTTGTCACGGACCATGCAACGGTCATCATCAAAGGTGACCTGCAAACCACAACGTGCCATAGAAGAAATGGAAAGCAGATTCTTCTTAATGCCAGGCACATACAAAGCATCCTGTAGGCGGAGAATAGAGCCATCAATGGCTGTAAGCTGAATCTCCCCAATACCACGAACAGGGTATGATGCATTATTAGCACACTGAACAGACTTCCCAACGAGAGGTGCACCAAGAGAAGCAAACAAATCTCTACGAGATGTGATATGCCGTGAAGCACCACTGTCAAAGAACCAAGTGTCAGCATCTTCTGTAGAGCTAAATGCTCTATCAGCCCAAGAGACATCATAACTGCAAGTGTAAAAACAATAGTCCCTGTCTGCAACAAAGGACGCGGACTCACTAGCAGTGGAAGGAGCTGCAGAAACAGACATCCCTGACTCCTTCTTCTTCTCTTTGGCGATGCGCTTCCTGCACTCAGTGATGTAGTGGCCAGGCTTCTTGCAGTAATGGCATTTTCCTTTCTTGGCTTGCGTGCCCCCCTGTTTCTGACTTGTCTGTGAAGTGTTACTACTACCAGAACTCTGCGAAGCATTTTTCCCTTGGCTGTTTTTACCCTTCTGCCTTGACATAAAAGCCTGCTCAGAGGCTATACCATCCACACCACTGTTCCGTCTAGTTTGTTCCTCCTCTAGAAGCAAACTGACAAGCTGAATGAAAGTGATGGGCTCTTTCGAAATCCTCATAGTGAGGTTCAAGGCAGTATGAAAAGCCAAGTAAGAGGGAGCCAGTGAATTCAATGTCGTAGAAATCAGCTGCGCATCTGAGTAGTACTCATCCACATTCATGAGTTGCTCCCGCAAGTCCTGAATTTTGTTGAGATGATCCTGCATAGAATCACCCTCATTCATCTTTAGAGTCTCTAGCTCTTTCTTCAAGAAAGAGATGCGAGTCTCATTCTTTCCTGCAAACATCTGCTCCAATATCAACCAAGCTTCTTGTGAAGAAGCTGCTGAACGAATATGAGGAATGATAGAACGCTGAACTGCCAATGCAATCAGCGACATAGCCTGTGCATCCCGTGTATCCCAAGTTTTCTGAGCTGCAGTTCTTGGGGGAAGTGGCTGAGCGGGGTGAGGTGGAGGGGGCTGAGGTTGCCCTCTTGCACGTCCTCCTGGAGGAGGAGTAGCGGGAGCCACAACTCCCGGTCGTGCTTCCTCTCCACTGACATAATCCCACAAATTTTTTGCCACTAATACATTCTTCATCATGAAAGACCAAAGGGAATAATTGTTCCCATCCAATCGGTCTTCCTTGGACACATAGGTGAATACATCTCCTCCCTGATTTGCCATTATTTCCCAAAAGGCAATTGAGCAATGTCAATGCAGTACGGGCTGGAAATCTGCAAATTTCCAGAAATTGCAGCAAACACAAGTCTGCAATTAATGTGCAAAGGGTACTCTGTCACAAAAAACTGTCACTGATGCACGCTTCCCAAGGTGCAATTAGTGCTCAGCAGCACTAAAACATCAAAAGCCCCAAAATGTTCTGCCCAAAATTTCTGTCACAAATGTCTGTTACAAAAGCCCCAAAATGTGCATTCAATGTGTCACAGACAGACACAGCACGTTTCCCAATGCTGAAAACTGAACCTGCTGTTCAGCACGTTTCCCAATGCTGAACCTGAACCTGTTGCACGAACTCCTGTGTAACAGAAAAGTGCAGAATGTTACCTCTGCGTGTTGACGATGGGCACGATTCCCGAGGTAATGACTGCTGGGTACAGTCGGGCTGACGCACAGGTACAGGCGTGCAGGATGGCGCGTCAGGACACAGGCGGCACGTCAGGGCACTGGTGGCGTGTCAGGAGACAGGTGGCGGGACAGGGTACCAGTGGCGAGACAGGGCGTCAGATGGCGGGCAGACGGGAGCAGCTCGTCAGACGGGCGGGATGAGCAGTCACGAGCTGCTGACGGGCGGGATGCGTGGTCAAAAACGGCGTCTGCAGACAGGTGGCACGCTGGGACAGGTGGCGCTGGGGGCGTCTGCAACCAGCGCGCTGGGCAGAGAAGGCTGCGCCTGGACTGTAGACGTCTGCAGATGTGGACGACTGTTGACGGGCAGGACTGAGCTGCAAGTGACGTGGCTGCTGACGAAGGTACAGGCTGCACGTGCTGTACCAGACAGGTACTGACGAGCTGTCAGTGCTGACGCAAGTCCTCGGGAACCGAACAGAGCTGCTGACCAGCTCTGATACCAAATGTCAGATCGGAGAGGATCGAGGTGCAGCTGAAGTGCAGTAGACAGTGTGAGAGAGAGACAGAGTTGAGCACGACACCCAATGCAATAGTACTCAATAGAGTGTCAACTGAAAGTACAAATGATAACCCTTATACCTTAGAGTTATAAGGGGCTGTTCACACCCGAACACGAACACAGTAAGTGCCCGTAAGTGTGCACCACAAGCACATACAAAATAGTACACATAATCTGGGGGAAAAAACCTCTCCTACCGAGAGTAAAAAATGCCCCAGTGTCCTAGTGATCACCCGCACACTCCCATATGAGCGTAGGCGTAAGTAAGGCGTGTGAGATACCCAACACTCCTCTTCTCTTCTTCCTTCTCCCTTCTCTCTTGACTCTTGACTCTTGGGCCTTCTCCCTTCTCTCGAGACTCGAGTTCTCACTTCTCTCGAGCCATTTTTATTTCAATTTTTAACCTGAAATGGCTTCATCTTCCCGCCCCGCTCGTCAAGCTAGTGGTCGAGGAAGAAGGTCTGATGATTGGTCATCGTGGGAAGAAGTGAATGCTGACCACCCATTGAGTGGTGGAGGATTTCAACCATGGGCTTGCAAGCTCTGCCCATACAAGCGAACTAGTGAAGCAAACAAGGTAATCGAGCATTTGTATTTCGGATTTCTATTGATTTTAATTTTTCAAAGTTACTTAAATATTAGAATATGGAATACCAATTGCAACTTGTTCCATTTTATGCATAGTCAAGTCCGAGCTCATCTCCTGCATGAGCCAAATTTAGAGGTATAATTTTGTCCGAACGTGACCTTGAATAAGAAAAGGGAGCTTCGTAACCATGTAGCAGGTCAACAAGCTTATCTTGCATCTAGACCACAACGTGTTGCAGTTAACCCTGCAACTTTTGTGACACCATCCCCATCAGATGTGTCTAGTGCAGGGTCAGTATCACGAAGTGCTACCTCCACACCTACTGTAGACATTGCATCGGCCATGGCATCAATAACACCACATGTTGCACGTAGATCGAGCACACTTGATGCTAGTTGGGATCCCAAGAAGAAGAAAGAGGTGGATACATCAGTGGCACGTTTTTTTTATCATGATCACATTCAATTTTGTGCAACCAGGTCAAAGTATTTTAAATTGATGTGCAAGAAGATTGGTGAGTATGGCCCTTTGTATGTACCTCCATCTTCAGAGACCTTACGCACCACTTTGCTCAACAAGGAAAAGCGCCTTGTTGAGCAAGCAGCAGTGACTAGAAAGAGCTTGTACGCTAAAAATGGAGTTTCCTTGATTACTGATGATTGGAGTGATACACGCAAGCGATCCATTCATGGTATGGTTGCTTATTCTCGAGGGGAAATATATTTCATATCTTCACATGATGCATCGAGGATAGGAAAGTCAACAAATGTACTTGCAGCAGAGTGGATTACATGTATTGAGCTTATTGGCCCAGAGCATGTTGTGGGATTTGTTGCAAATGAAGAGCCCACAAATAGGACAGCAGGTGCTATTATCCAAGGATATTATCTGCATATCACAGTTTCATATTGTATGGCTCATTGCTTGAACAATCTACTAAAGGATATTGGTAACCTGTCATGGATTACACCTGTCATAGAGCAAGGATCTCAAATGGTTAGCTTTGTTTTAAATCACCAGTTTCTTTGCCATCACTTATCTTTGCGGTCGAAGAAAACACTTTTAAAATACTTTGATACCAGATTTCCTTTTAACTTCTTGATGCTAGGCAGATTAAGAGAATGCAATGATGCCTTGAGGCAGTTATTTCTTAGTGATGAGTTCACCTCATCAACATTGGCAGATACTCCTACAGGTATCTTATGCTTGGAGAAAGCAAGTAACTCAACTTTATGGGATGATGTAAAGCGGATAGATGCTATGCTATCACCTATTGTGCATTTATTGAGGATTATGGATGCTATGCAACCTTACATTAGCAAGTATATGAGGCTATGGATAGGCTGAATGAAAAGCTGTGGGAGTTGGCACCAAATGATGAGGTGTATGAGGAGATACACCATTTAGTTGTGACAAGGTGGAACTCCTATAGCTCACCTATGCATGCAGCTGCATTTGTTGTGGATCCTAAGTTCCAAGGCAAGGATAAGGAGAATGACACTGAGGTTATGGATGCATGGAGACTTATATTGTCTCATCTAGTTCCTGATCATGGTACTAGACGAAAGATCAGAGATCAGCTTTTAAGTTATAGGACCTTTCGGGTTCTTTTGGTTGTGGGGATGCACAGAAGGATTGCTGTAAGATTGGGGCAGCTTTGTGGTGGGAGGACTATGGTTTGGATGGTCTTGAGTTGTAGCAACTAGCCATCCATATTTTGAGTCAATCAGTTAGCTCCTCTTGTTTGAAGCAATTGTGGAGTACATACGCTCACATTGCTTCAAAGAAAAGGAACCGTCTTTGTGTGGAGAGGGCAACACGATCTAGTATTCATTAGTGCTAATTTGAGAATGTTATGTTACAGTATGACAACAAAGCCCGATCCATTCACAGAGTGGAAGATGCAGCAAGAAGAGGAGACACATGCTGATGTTGAGAGAGATGCAGCAATTCATGGTACACATGACGATGAGGCTAGCACTTCAAGAGTAGCTAGAGCAACCTCAGATCATGATGATGATCTTTGATTTAGTTTACTTATTATGAGTCTCATGATACATGACACATGTACATTGTATATGATATTATAATCATTGATGACAGTGTCATGCCGATATTATATTTGTACTTGCAATCTTGCAGTTGCCCTTTGGGCTATTTTGGCATGCCGCATTTTGCTTCAATCTAGAGATTAGACTTTATATTTGTAGTCTTTTTTGGAGCAATGAGCATGTTCTTTCAAAGATTAGACTTCATATTTGTAATCTTTTAAGTTTTTTGGACCATGGGCATGTTCTTTCAGCTTAAACTTTAAAGTTTAGTTCGTTGCTCATTGTTTTATCATTTATGGCATATGTATTATACATTTTATAATTGAATAGCTTAACTCTCGAGCCTTGTAAGTTGCAATTCAATTTTTAATGAGTAGTTTAGAATGATGCATGATATCTTAAAGTTAAAACTTAAAATGATTTGTCTTTGTGCATTATATACCTTGGTTTTAACACAACAAAGTCCACATGGATTATGAATGAAATATTAAAAAATTTTCATGAATTTTAATTTTTTTAATGTCGTTCCCGTTTCCATATCCCCGTTCCCTAGGTTTGGCATCCCTGTCACCGTCCCCGTTCCCGTTCCCCATTCCCATTCCCCGTTTCATGTTTCTATGTCATGAATAGAGATAGAAACTAAAACTTAAAAGCTAAAAGAAGATCCAAAGCTGATACTATCATGGGTGATTAATGTCGACAAGAGGTTGCATTGCAAAAGCCAATGACATAAATATGATCCTAAGAAATCCCTCCTTGGTCACTATCACATACCCTCAATCTCGTCCCATCTGGAGAAGAAACTGGGAGGCATGGCTCTAGCTCGAGCAATTATATCTTGTATCCTCCTATGTAGGTGTTTCCAATGCATGGATCAAAATCTAGGGCACATGGATCAGCCAACCTGTGCTAGGTCCATCTCAATACTTCCATGGTTCTCAAGTGTGAAAAGTACAATACAGAAAAAGTCAAAGAGAGCTGACTGGAATCCAAGGTGGCTTGGGTGGCTTGGGGGGGCGGGGGCGGGGGCGGGGGCAGGGGCAGGGGACTATGGTATCCAAGGCCTTGACACTCCCTAAAGTGCCATGTCGGACAAAACCATTGCATAAACATGCTATCAGAATGCACTTTTGTCACTATCTGTAATAAAGCCATATCCTGCAAACAATAAAGGCACCATCTGTAATGTGGAGAAGATGCTCCCAATAGAAAGCCATATACATCTTCAACTTGCATATTGGTGCCAGCTATATCCACCTAGCATCCAACTGAACAAGGACTTGTGTAATGATCCTATTGATCTTTGAGTTGCTAAAGGTGAGGCGCCACATCAAGGGAGTGCTGAAAAGGTGGTAGTCTGTCCATGCAACCAAGATGAACAAATCAGCTCTGATAAGTTCCACGGAACCAGTTTTGTCAGACTCGCTTTGGCAGGGGAAGGTGGTTACAAAAGATGAGATTACAAGGCATTCGAGATACCCTTCCAAGTGCATCTCTTGTCCAAACAATTGATTAGATATCATGTCTCATGGCGAATAAACTTGTCTATGGAAATCACAAGCATGGCCATTTCATGTGTATCTAAATGTTGCAAAAATCATGCTGCCCAACGATCTACTACTTGTCATTGCTATCATGGTCAAACAAGAACCTGCCTTGCAAACAATGAGGCAGCCCATCTGCTTCATGTTATGGAAAAAAACCTCTCCAAATGCAAGAAACACTTGGATTTCATGGAATCACTTTTGTAGCTCTTAAAAATGGAAGGAGCAGTTTTTGAAAGAAAGAAACAAAAATCTTTTAACATACTTTGGAGGCCAAAATTGACCTGTAGGACAAATCAGAAGTTCATTACATTCCACTTGAGGTATCGCTGCCATGAAGGCACATGAAATGCAAAAGGAAAAGAAAATTAGATAGGATAAACTCTAATCTCTTATGACTCGTAAGAGCTTTAATTACACCATCAGGTTCCATTACAAATAAAGAGGATAGCTAAATTCCACTACAATAAATATTTACTTTTGGGGAAGTGAGGTGCAAAACTCCCTAATGACTGCTTTTCCTCCTTGATACCCTGCCCACTTACCGTTTCTTTGTGCTTCTCTAACTTTGGCTAATTCTATTGATCAATTTTTGAGATGAAGTGGGATCAACTCATTTGCTATCTGCACTTTTGTCCCTTGTATGGACCTACCCTACTTCATCACCGGTATCTTCTTGGTCATATCCATGTAGATAACCTTTGCTTGTGTTCCTCTTGGGATAATGCTAATGAGCTCTCTCAAATCTATGAAAGGGACCACCTTGCTTTACTATGCTCGTAGGACATTTGTTTCTAGGATGAAAACTTGTTCCAACTCTAGAGCAAGATTCTCTCTATCCGACCCCAAGGAGAGAGCACCAATCCTTATTTCTCTCTTATTACTTTCAATTCTCTCATTCTCCTTGATTACTAAAATAACCTCTATATAAAAGTGTGTTGAATCAAATGAATTCACTGTTTGTATCTAGTTGGCTGATTCCACTTACAATGACTCTATTATGGACGAATCCTTTGTTTTCTATTGTTCCTTTGTCATGCCTTGTAGTTGTTCTACAATTATTTTATATTCTTACTTCTTTCTTCATTGTTGCCAACTCTCCTTTAACCTTTTTAAAACTCTTGTAGCAGTAGGTAGGACTCCCATGACGAATGTTTTGCTGTTGGTAAGGAGACTGAAGGTGTTAGGAGGCCAATTTTCTCTTCCTGCCTTTGGCCTATCTTAGAATGACCCTACAAGAGGTGAAAAAGTAGCACTGCTAGGTGGGATTACAAGCAGGAGGCAAGATTACTAGCAAAGGTGGGATGCGCTACAAGTAGAGACAAGGTGAAAGCAAGACAGGAATGGTCAAAAGTGGGGTACGGGGACAATCAAAAGTGGAGCAGGTGGAGGTTGAGTCAGAATAAGTAAGCCCACAACTGTAGGGAGATGCATTGAGAGTGAAAGTGGGTCAAGACAACAAGGCGGAGGTGGGACAATCAAGGCGAGAGCGGGGCAAGACAAACAAACAGACAAACAGATAGACAGACACACAGAGAGAGAGAAAGAGAGAGAGAGAGAGAGAGTAAGAAAGAAAGATATATTAACGTCTACAAAAGGCCAATGTGGCCTATGAGACAAAACCAAAGTACATCTCTTTCTGATGTCATCTCCTCACGAAAGTGAATGAAAAATGCATCCTAGTATAAGGCTAACATCTAAAGATCTCTATGTCTAAAAACCTTAATGTATAAAGTGTCCATCTAAGGCTAACATCTAAAGATCTCTATGTCTAAAAACCTGAATGTATAAAGTGTCTAGCTATAGTAGCTCCTCTCTAAATGTCAAGATCAACACATGATCCCACACCCATGATGTGATCCAAGGCCGCCCTGCTAATGTACAGAGGGGTGTGTCTCCTATGTCTCGTAATGATGGCTGTAATCTGACTATAGTATGGGCCCCTCAGTTGTCGGTCGCATAGTCGAGATAGTGTAACTCTGCAGCGTGGAGTAGGGGTAGTCTTGCAGGATGGATCTGTATCTACTGAGCTAGTAGCACCTGGGGGGTCTGATCTATGGTCTTCAATGGTCTTTGTTGAAAGATGTGTGCCTTGAGCAACAACCTTGGATTTCTATAGCATGGCTTTTCCTCAAAAATGCCAGCATCTCACACTTGTTCTCAAGCCCCATGGTGGCATGTTCTTAATGTTGATCAATTGATCAAACCTGAAACATTGATGTTGTTGACTCATCTGGTTCTCTTTTGGAAAGTAGTCCAGCATGCTCTAAATTTTGATCACCTTGTCAAGCTCGCTCGACCGGTGTTGTTGACTCATTCGGTTCCCTCCCTGAGAAGTCATGCCAGCATCTAGTAGATAATCAATTGCAAGCAAACTCTTTGCAACCTGAAATTCTAGCTTCTTCTAGGATCTCGTTTTATGCCGAAGAAACAAACAAGCTCAACCTAACTTGAATGGGATGGCATTGGGCAAGACTGGCACTCATCTCTATTGTTTATAGAAAATTCTAATAATGACACCTGACAGAAAATTTCCCTAAATTAAAAACAGAGCTTGAATACTAAATGATATTCCAGAGGAAAGTTGCAGATACACAACCTTCAAGAAGCCACCAAAATTTCTAGCAACCCAAAATACTGTCAATATGTTACTAAGGTAAAAAATGGACACTAAAGGGCTAACATTCGACTTCCATGACTCCACCCATATGGAGAAAACATTTGTGTCAATCTTTTCGCTAAGTGATAGAGAAGTTAAATTTCTATCAAAAATTTTTGAAACGTCTTATACGCTTGGCTCATTATGAGACTTGATTGTCCTTGTTGATCAGAGTATTTTCTAGTCCAAAACATGGTGCATTAAGGACTTCACACACCATCTTTTCGGTTATAGCGTGAAAAATCAAAGTCTCTTCTGCCATACTTCCTGTTTTATTGCCAAAATTAATGAAGCCCATAATTCTAAGACTAAGTGGTAGAAGAATTAGTTGGAAGATTTGTATTCGGTATTTCAAATCATGAGGAACGACAGCATGCAGTAGACATCAAAGGAGGCTTTAAATATTAATGCCACAAGTGATCAAAAGAGAAGCAGCAAGGTATAACTGTGCCCAGCGGCCCCCCCCCCCCCCCCCCAAATAAAAGGGGCGGGTTTTGTGTGTGTGTGGGGGGGGAAGAGAGAGAGAGAGAGTAGCATCATGTATCAATAAAACAGTAGATCAAACAGGCCTTACCTTTAGATCGAACTTCCCATCAGCAATGTCAGTCTCTCTGCTACAACTGGTTAGAAGGTTATGATCACTGAGATACTTTCTGAACGCCATTTTTATAGCTATCTCAATGGCTGTTGACCCATTGTCTGAATAATAAACTCTATCTGCCCAGCCTGCAGTCCATGAAAACATAACTTTCCTTAAGACCAAGAATAAACAAAATATTTGTTAAATAAAATCCAGCTGCTGTTTCGAGGTCCTTTGACAAATAGCATTTGTAGTACTGGTGATCTCAATAAAACACAGCAATAAACAAGTTTAAAGAGCCAAATATGAAGTACAAACTCTTCCCAACGAATATTCTGACACATAACCAATCCTTCGGTGTTTATCAGATTGTAGAGAGCATGTTACTGTCTAGGAGGATTGCAATACTCAATAAAATAGCCCCAAATGCTCAGGCATGCCTATGTTATATGAATTAGAAATTCTGCAAAACAATACTCAATCACATCAACAAATCCTCTGGTGCTACTCGGAAATTCAAGACTGTAGAGAGCAGATTTGAATTTTAAGGAGATCTGCATACATAAGACATGTCTATGTTGGTGAGTTTTAAAAATGCATTAGCTTTACTTAAACAGCCCCAAAACGTACTTAATTAATGAATCAAACTTGTTCTTTAAACAAAAATGTGTTCCTAGAGAGTATATGTGTCCCATAAGCACAACCGCACTTGGGAGGACCCAAACTTTCTATAAATAGGTATGCTGCCCTCCATTCAGTCCCTCTCGTTTTTGCAGATTGCAGCCATCAGTCAACTCACACATGGCAACCCCTCCAGCCTTGCACTGCCCTGGCACCTTCTTCCAGTTGTAGCCCACTGTTTGGCATCTACTTCCAGGCTGCATTTGGCCTCCAACTACCATCGCCAACCTCTCCACCATCATCTGGTGCTTGCATTTGATCTTCATCAGTCAAGCGTCAGTCTCCACACCCTCCAGATGCCTACGTTTGGGCCTCCATCAGCCTAGTGACAGTCTGTCGCCTCTGTCTCCAGCAGCCTCTAGTGTCAGCATTTTGTAGATTCCTCTCTCTTCACAGTTCAACTAGTGGTCATAGACTTGGGATCCGTCTACGGAGGACGTCACTCTCTGACACACTCCTCTACCCTTGAGTATCTGTACACTCTTACATTCACTTGTAGTATTCATTCACTTCAGAGTTGTGTTCTCTCCCTTCTTCTGTTTGTGTTTGAGTTTTGAGTTCTGTGTTTAAGGTTTGAGTTTTGCTTTTTGTGTCTATGTCTATCTCTTGGTGTTTCTATCGTGTTTGTACACTCTGTGTTTCCTCAGTGCAAACCCTAGCAGTTTTCTTCACATGGTATCAGAGACGGTGCTCTTGTAAAGAGTATCCTGCAAATATTGCGAAGAGCTAGTCTTTGTGCAAGGCACACAATATGACAGAATTACTAAATAGAGGTTTAATTCGACCTAGCAGTTCTCCATTTGGTGCACCTGTACTCTTAGTCAAGAAAAAGAATAATACCTATCGTATGTGTATTGACTACCGAGCTTTAAATAAGATCATTGTAAAGAATAGGTATCCTATACCTAGAGTTGATGACCTTATGGACAAACTGCAAGGATCTTCTATATTTAGTAAAATTGACCTTAAGTCTGGATATCATCAGGTGAGGCTAGATAAATCTGACATATTTAAGACTGCATTTAGAACACAGTTTGGCCATTACGAATTCTTAGTCATGCCATTCGGATTGACTAATGCACCTGCCACCTTCAGTAGAATGATGAACCGTATCTTTTTGAAATATCAGTATTGTGTAATTGTTTTCTTTGATGATATTTTGGTGTTTAGTCAAAATGAGAAAGAGCATTATGAGCATTTGTCATTAGTTTTTCAATTACTGAAAGAAAATCAATTGTTTGCAAATCCTGAAAAGAGTGAATTCTTTAAGACAGAAATTGAGTATTTAGGTCATATTGTATCATCTGAAAGAATTAAAGTTGATCCTAAGAAAATTGATGCAATATTGCATTGGCCTGTTTCTAAAAACGTGCATGAATTACTAACCTCTAGTGTCAACATTTTACAGATTCCTCTCTCTTCACAATTGGAGTGGTGGTCTCACAAACTTGGGATCCATCTCCAGTGGACGTCACTCTCTGACAAACTACTCTGCCCTTGAGTATCTGTACACTCTTACATTCATTTGCAGTATTCATTCACTTCAGTGTTGTATTCTTCTCACCCTTCTTTTGTTTGTGTTTGAGTTTCTGTGTTTGAGTTTTGAGTTTTGCATTTAGGGTTTGAGTTTTGCTTTTTGTGTCTGTGTCTCTCTTTGTGTTTCTGTCATATTTGTACACTCCATGTTTCCTCAGTGCAAACCCTAGCAGTTTTCTTCACATATGTGTCCAAACATGGGGAAGTACAAGAATCTGGAAGCTGCTGCAAGCACAGGCCTGGGGTCACCTAATTTTGGCAATAAATGAAGAACACACTTAGATCACAGACAAGATTCTAAATATCTGGCCACAATAGGAGCAGCCCAATTAGAGAACCTACCCAGACAGTAAAATAGCCAAGTAGAGCTAATATGAGTCCCAATTTCTGCATATAATGTGGTATTGCCTGCATGTCATACTTACAATACACTGGGAAAATTCTCACCTGCCCCATACATCGCCCACAACTACTACCCAGAAAGGTGCTGGACTGCAGGAGGGAGATGTTGATCTGATTGAGGGGAGAGGAGAGAAAAGACGACTGTGATAGCAGCAGTAGTCTGATGACAATCAGCAGTAGATGGAAGACTGAATGCAATGAATGCAGCAGGATGAGATGAGTCCTGTAACTAGGGATGCTGAACAAACCTGCCAATCTGCTGAAAAACAGCTGATTGGCTGTTCTAAATGGCTAACTGGCTGTTGCAAATGGCCAACTGGCAGCCATCAATGGCCGCAAGCTGCAGTATGCAGGCCTAGCTGCAATAAATGCTGCCAAAGATGCCTGGCATATGGCCACCCTGTCTAGAATGTGCTGCCCAACAGTAAGTAGCCAAGAAGTGCAGGAAAAGCTTGTCACCTACTAAGGAAGCTATGTGGGCTCCAGAAAAGTGAGTGGGCAGGTTGGACCTAATACCTCCATCTGATGTGCGTAGGATGAACTTTGCCACCTAGGATGAACACTGCTGGCATACGCAAGGGACTGTTGGAAACTCCAAGGACACCCTCAAGGCACATGACAATAATGGAGAATACAACCACAACCATAGACAGCATTTCCAAATGCAATAAGGCGTGGAAAAGTAAGAAAAAGAGAGAAAAGCAACCGTTGACTCCCAACACTAGCTTGAGCATTCCCCCCTTGCCCTCATCTCTCACCAGTAGCGTCATGTACTACCTATGAGAGAGTGAAGAGAGCCTGTCAGGTTGGAACATTGCAATCCCAGGAGCTCTAGTGGTTCTATGCATATTGATGTGGCATGAATAGAGCAAGACGCAGCTATAACACCAATGTAAAGCCCAGCTAGAACCCATCTTCCACACATGACACAATACACACCATACAAGAGAATTGATTAAGCATAAGGAAATGGACATCAAGCTCACCTCATAGCCATAGAGCCAAATATAGGCTCAACCTGAGCCCAGGAGCCAGCAGCAAATGGGTCACATCCCTATCACACGAGTTGGTGTCCATTACCACCAACCCACACCAATATGGTATTCAGATAGGGATTTGGTACTATTTTATCGGACTTAACCACCCAAACCATAACGGGGCCCAAGTGTGTCCACACTGTGAACCCCCTTTTTGGCCACTGCTATGGGTGCCCATCCTAGATGTTGACAAATCTAACAACTAAAAGTTAAGACTGCTTTTCTTAATGGTGACTTGTATGTAATGTTGCATACAAACCCATTTCATACAATTTGAAATATACAAAATCATCTTTGTATGTGAGCATTTCATAACTCACGAAACCAGTTTCAAACACAACTTGAATTTCTCAAGGAGGAAACAAAAACTAACTTTCCAAAGGCAAAAAAGTTGAGCTGCTGGAATGTTCAAAATTTAGGAAGAGACTAAATTTTTCTTTTATTCAGAGAGTGTGGTGAAATTTTCATAATATGACTCATCATTTATTGACATATTCCAGGTTATATTGCATGTAAAATTCTGTCTATTTACTCTGTTTTGTATGAAACTTGTTTCCTCCATTTTTGTAACGTGTAAGAAATTGTTTTCAAATGTGTTAAACCTCTATGAAGGATCATGTTTCTAAACTCCTGGCTATATTGCTTGCATGAGGAAGTATATGTTTCGTAGTCTCCTAGTTTTGTTGTTAAAAGGCATGAGGCAGAAGTATACACGTTGGAAAGGCTCTTTATGGTCTTAAATAGACACCCCGAGCTTGGGATGAGAAGAAACCACTCCTACAAAATCGAAAAAAAATCTCCCTCCCCCTAGCCTAAACTTCCCTCTGACATCTTGCAACCAGCTATAGAACCTCCCAATCCACCATCTTGTAAACATCCTGCCAAATCTAACCTTGTGAGCAGGGCCAACCTCCTACCCAACCCACTAGATGCGAGGGTGCTCTTCAAGTTGTAGCATGTCGTAGCCTTGGACCTAAGGGTTACAAACAATAGGCTATCTAGCGATCAATCTCCTCCTGACAACTTCAGGATCTCTATATGAGGGCCTTACACATGCCTTGCCAAACCTGTATCAAGTTGTGAAGGAAAGAGGATCTAGGTGGCATTATCTATGCTACAGTGAGGACCCACCATAGGGATGGTCTCCACTCCCCAGCTAGCCAAGGTTTGCAATCTTGAAAGCCCTCATAGGAAAGGACTTTCCATGTTTGCCCAATTGGGGTGAGTCATCGCACCACCAGCTTGCCCAATAGGGCTAGACTCTGATACTCTACATTAATGATCCCTAGCGCTTCCTCAACGTAATGATGGATGATAGCCTCCCCGTTACATTAATGAATGTAACTTATGGGGAAACAGCACGAGAGATGAACGCCCGGGGGACTTGGGCGCCCGTACGGGTTTCGGGGGGCTTAGGAAGTAAGTGGGAACAAGGCCTTAAGTAACTAAGTTATAAATTAGTATAACTCATGAGAAATTGACGGCTGGCGGGATTTGACACATGCTTCTTCCTGCATCTTCCTTAGCATGGCTGGGAGGTGAATCGATAGGCTCTTGCTCTTGTGCTTGCCTATAATGGGGAGACTGCAAAAACAGAGTTTCGCTACACTCCCACGTCACCGTAGCACAAGAATCCCTAGGCTCATCTAAGTCAGCCCAAAGAAAGTTCCACACTAGGCAACATAACTAGACCACACATGCCAAGCAAAAATGCCAACAAGAAGTAGTGTACTAGCTTGTCGCCAAGAGGACCTGGTTGACCACTAGGGCCTCACCCACCACTGACAAGTGGACCATGCTCCAATACATCAACTTTCGTTTGATGAAGTCAAGAACAAGGAGGAAATGTTGGGCTGGAATAATGTCAAGTCCCACCTTAAACACAAGGTACATGACTCTCCTAACCCTTGCTCGCCCACGTGAAATCCAAGGAGATGCCCCATTCAATAGTAGAATCTAGGGTTGTAAGAAAACCAACAAACTTTCGCCAATTGATTTTCCCACCAACAGCCATGTACAGACCACCTCCAATTCCAGGCTCTCTCTCCAGCATTACCTCATCATTGTCAACCAAGAGAGTCATGTCATCAGCATACTATGAGCCCACCAACTTCAACTCCACCCTCATAGTGAGCCTAAGACCCAACAAGCCACTCACTCTTCAGTGAATGATGTAGGACATCACCTCCACAAAGAGTAGGAAGAGGTATCGGGCTAGAGAGCAGTCCTAGAAGGCAAAATTTTCCAATCAAAAGATCAGTCCTCTCTACCCTTCAATGATCACTTTGCTAGTGGTGGATCTGTACAATGCAAAAACGCCTTTGATGCACTCCTAGCAAAAGCCTAGCCATGCCATGGTAACCTCCACAAAATCCAAGTCAACCCTATCATAAGCCTTCTCAAAGCCTAGAAGGAGCATAGTCACCCACTAGCTCTCGTGCTGTTTTGTGGCCTCAAAGAATGTGAAAACATTATCCAAGATACTCCCATCATGGACAAAGGCACTGTCTGGGTGGAGTCTACTACAGCCTACAAATCGTCATGAAAGTGCCTTATAGGAAAAGCTGACAACAAGGTGATCAACTGCTATTGGGACAGCCCCAAGCCGTCTCCCCCTTTGGGAAGGCGACTAGCTAGGCCTACTAACATGTTGCCTGGCATCCATCTAGAATTGGAGATCTCTTAAAATGCTCATAGCAAAGGGTCCCTTACTACCTCCCGTATAGTTGCGAAGAACCCCGTTTCATAAGGCTAGGAAACTCGTTTCATACCTAGGCCTTCATAAACTTATGAAACATCTATTAAACTTTCACAAATGTCATACCCTAAATATATTGAGACTTTTGTAATCGTCATTTACATGGATTTACTTAACACATTGACATGGACATTGGCATTGATTGCCAGAGTTTTGTTTTGAGTTGCTATCGATGATGATTGCATATAGTGACGGCTTCTTTTACAACTAAGTTTGATGTTGGGCATAGGTAGTGGAGCATGATCCATGCAAATATTGATGCTATGTTGAATGTTCGCTTGTATTGTATAGAATAATGAATAATGTCAATCTATGTTTTCTACATCACATGAGTCATATAGTATATATATATAAAGCTTTCATACACTTGTATATCTCAAAAGAAATCCGTTTTTAATCATTTATGAAACTCGTATGGAACCAGTAAAACCCGTTTCATACCTCTTGTTTAAAAAACCCTCGGCAACCATGAGATCCTGTGCATATGTAGAAAAGAACGTCCTAGACATCTTGTCTTGTCCAAGGCATTTTTGCCCATCTTGTGAGTGGAAAGCCTGTGCTGGCTCTTTCCTAGTGAAGCGGGAAAGGAGAGAATGTCCCATCTCCCCTATGACAAGGAAAGAAATGCAATCCCAAACCTACTACCTACATCACCTCACCCAAGCTAAGACTGCATCTTGCTAAAAAAGCTTCATATAGAATTCAACGGCAAGGTCCATCAACTCCTTCGAGCAAAAACAAGCCTTCCCATACTCGTCACAATGGCAAGCTCCATCAACTTCTCCAACGAGAACAAACCTTCCCATACTGGTCACAAAGGCTACGGATATGGTTCCCCGAAGTGTGTGCCTAGTGTACTTGGAACAACTCTCTCCTCATCATGTCCCTCTTCCACACCCAAAAAGCAATTGCATTGCAAAAGGAGAATTGTGACCTTCTACCCTCTAAGCCTACAAGAGCAGACCGTGCACCCAGCTGCTAGATGTGGAGGGTCAGATCCCCAAGAAACTCCTGCAACAACCTCTAAATAGCTGCTAGAATCCTCCAAGAGGCCCTTTCTTCCTCCTCCCAACATTGTTGATGAGCCTCAAATGCCACCTCTTGACAAACCTACTTGACTCCCCCAAGGCCTTTGCAACCTCCTCCGATATCTCTCCATCTTGTGTCTACTCCCTTGTCCAAAGCTGCTTGGTCTATCTCCTCACCTCCCCACGCCCATAGGTCAAGATCGATATACAGCAAGATGGAGGATCAAGGCTCAATCAAGGGCATCAAGCATAAGGAGCACTAGGCTATGACATAATAAGATAATCCTTGCCAGCTTCCCTACATCCCCTCCTTGAGTGCGGCCCCACTCCCCTACATAGAACATGTCCAACCACTCCAAAATCTCAAATGATGTAAGCGGAGATGAGGATGCAAAGTCTAGTGCAAAAAACTGCACTATGTCCGTCTCATCAAATATGGCATTCCTCCAAACAATCACCTTGTTCGACCAATGGTAGGCTTTCACTTCAGAAAAATAGCCCACAAAGATAAAGAGATCTACTCAAGGGATGAGCTTTCCTGTCTTATCGTTAAGAGTGTGTGTATAAGCGCAACTACTTAAGACTCTGAAGTGAGAAACAACATACTGAGAGTCAAAAAATGCATCGTACACAGTCTTTTTAGAAACCACTGCAGTCGGACATCAATTAAAAATATACACTTAAGTGTCAACAGCCTGAATCCAAAGGCACTCATAGGGAGCTCTATTGCGAATAACAAAGAGTGTGTTGTCAGAAGATGACGTACCAGTGAGACAGTAGGGTTGGCGGGGAGGAACACGGAGTGAGCTCGGCAAACATGGAGAAGAGAAGAGAAGAGAGAAGAAACTCTGATGAATGGAATGATGAAGACCTGAATCATGGAGTGAATGTGATACAAGGGAACAAGGGTTCCGTAGCACAAGGAAGATGAAGAAGACAGCCACGAACCACGAACCGCAATGTCCTCCTGAAGGGGTGTAAGGGTAGTGGAGAGGCTGGAGAGAAGAGGTGACAGACTGAATGAATCAGCCGTGAGGAATGAATGAGAGAGTGGCCTATAAATAGGCATAGTCAGTCTAGGATGGCGCCCCTTGTTGGGGCTAAAAGCCCTAAACGCAAAAACGCAAACTGCGGGTGAAGGGTTTCTCAACACCCCCTCTCATGCCCAAAAAGGGAAACAAGAGAAGAGTGAGGTGGAGATGCAATGCTACATGCTGAAGAATGCTCATACAACAAGTGTCACTTGGACAGTGTCCCTCGTGGGGAAATTGTTCACTTGCCCAAGTGTCCTAGTACAAAGATGATGAAAACATGCAATGCATAGGAGGAATGTCGGACTTTGTGTGGTGCCGAGAACCATAAGGATATGCCCGTACTCAATCTCGAGGGGTGGCTCTATGCTGACCAAGTGACAAAGGCAAGAAGAAGAGAAGGAAGAAGATGTAGAGGATCCCTAAGATCCAAGATTTCCACCGGAAAGAAAACCTCTAGTAAAGAACAATAGACAGAGTGAACTGGAGAACCCGAAACTCAACCTCGGGAGAGAAGCCACTAGCTTCGTGCATCCATGCTGGAAGGAATACGAAGGCCTTGTCACTAAGTCGCAGCTGAACCTCCGAGGTCCCAATCTAGGTGGTACCTGAAGATCCTCGGTATCAGTAGAAGAGATGGCTGGTCGAAGACAGCCACCCCAAGAAAGTAGAGGATGGGTGAAGAACTTCATGTGGAGTAGGTTCCCCCTCTAAGGTGGGAGGTAGAGGGAGCCCCGCTGAAGTCGAAGAAGAAGTAGATATCCCCTCTAAAGGCAAAGAAATAACATTCCCCTTTGAATCCCCCTCTGAAGTAGATAGGGAATCCAAAAACTCATGGATCGCCGACTCTGAAATGTCTAATGATGAAGGAAGTGCCGCCGGTCGTACCGAAGAAGGTATCTGGGATGTTGAAGAGCTCCCAGAGGTAGCCTCTCGAACCTGAGTAGCCGAGGGTGGGAAAGGGTGGGGCTCAGAATGAGCACGAGGTGGGCAACAGTCGTTGTCTCTCAGTGGAGCAGACTAGGTAGCCGAAGAAAAGAAAGAAGTCGAGCAGCCACAGTCTCTCGAAGGAGCAAACTGAGGAGGAGATGGTATCAAACAATCACTGTCTCTCGATGGAGCAGACTACAAATCCGTAGGTCATGGAAGCCACTATACCTGAAAGTAAGTGGGAGAAGACTGCCACTGGCATTGCGATGATCTCCAGGACGTCGTAGCACCAATCCATCCTCCATGTGCTTGAAAGGACTTAGTTCGCATCGGATGCATCTTATTGCCTTGAGCATAGTACTCTAATAGCCAATGGAGAATGTTTTCTGTGGCCCAAAAAGGAGAGGTGGCACAAGGAGTGCCAAGTGGAAGACGCATATACTCCGGGGGGGTCGGGAGCAAAGGTCGAAGTCGGTAAGCATCGGTGGTGTGTCCGGTGATGCCACAGTAGGAGCACCCAATAGTTTGGACATCTGTTGGTAAAGAAGCCATGGATACCAGTGTGCCTTGCTGAAGAAGGAAGAGGTCAACCACCATGAACCATGAACCGCAATGTCCGCCTCAAGGGGTGGGAGGGTAGTGGAAGGGCTGGAAGTGAGCTGCCAGTGGGAGGAGGATGTGACCAGCAATAAGAGATTGCAACCAATAGAAAAACGGACGTGAGGAGAGAGAAAGACTAAAAACGCAGGCAACAAGAGAGAGAAAGACTAAAAACGCAGGCAGCAAGTGAGAGAAAGACTAAAACCGCAGGCAAGACAGCCTGCAAGAGAGAGAAAGACTAAAAACACAGACAGAAACAGCCTGCAGGAGAGAGAAAAACTAAAAACGCAAGCAGCAGGACTGTGATGACGTGGCAGGCTGAACGGCAGCAAGTCTGCACAGGAACAGCAGTCGCCTCGCTAGAATCAGCTCCAAACTGCGTGAAGAGGGCTGGAAATCAGGCACCAACTGATGGAGACAGCAATGGACAGCTTCGACTGCGATGTCCTCCGCGAACGGGGCGTGGTAGCAAGCTGAAACACTTGAAATCTGCAAAAACGAGATTTTGATGCAGCGGAAGAAGAGAAGTTGAAGCCAAACCCGCCACCGGTCTTTGCCTTCACTGAAGTGGAGGATCTTTGCCACTGTTTGAGCAGAACCGGCTCTGATACCATGTCAAAAGATAACGTACCAGCAAGATAGTAGGGTTGGCGGGGAGGAACACAGAGTGAGCTCGGCAAACATGGAGAAGAGAAGAGAAGAGAGAAGAAACTCTGATGAATGGAATGATGAAGACCTGAATCATGGAGTGAATGTGATACAAGGGAACAAGGGTGCCGTAGCACAAGGAAGATGATGAAGACAGCCACGAACCACGAACCGCAATGTCCTCCTAAAGGGGTGTGAGGGTAGTGGAGAGGCTGGAGAGAAGAGGTGACGGACTGAATGAATCAGCCGTGAGGAATGAATGAGAGTGGCCTATAAATAGGCATAGTCAGTCTAGGTAGCACCCCTTTTTGGGGCTGCAAACCCTAAACGCAAAACCCAGAAACGCAAACAGCGGGTGAAGGGTTTCTCAACATGTGTCATACTCATGACTGTCCAGTTCCTACGCTCTATGACTCCATTTTGTACGGGGAAGCTGGTAGAGGTGAGCTGGCGTGCAATGTTCTACTCATGTAGAAACTCAAAAAACTCATGGGAGGTAAACTCGCCACCAATATCACTCCTAATAGTATCTACACGACAACCCATCTCATTATGAACCAACGATACCCAAGCACTAAAGTAAGTACAGGCATTGGACTTGTGCTTGAGGAGTACATCCACATGTACCTAGAGAAATCATCCATTATAAAAAAGAAGTACATTGTACCATTAAAGGCGGCAATGGATGTGGGACCACAAAGAACTATATGAATGAGCCTAAAAAGCTTCTCAACACGGGTGGTAGATTGCTAAGGGAAGGATGTATGATATTGCTTAGCTAGCCAACATGCTTTATAGACCTCTCAAGATAGTTTTAGGTATGAAGGCGCTCAACAATCCCTTGACGGGACACCTCGTAAAGAGAGTCATAGCTAAGATGTCCTAGGCGAAAATGCCAAAGATGCTCATAGTCCGTGAGCTCCCGTGTGGTGGCCAAGGCTTGGAAGTGATGGAACTCCAAATCATCAGCAATCAGCTTGGTAAGAAAATGAGCCATGTGGTAGAGGCCATTAGGGTATACCTTGCCTCAAGCAATCACTAAACTAGTCCGAGAGTCTAGGACCCCAACTATGGTCACTATGATGAAAATTGCTCGCCCCAACTAGCAAAGTTGTTGAACGGACAACAAGTTTACCCTGAGCTAGGGGACATGATAGACACCATTTAGTGAAGCGAGATCCAATCCTGGTCTGTGGAAAATTTGACGCAACCCTAGGCTTGAATATTGGCTGAGAAGTTGTTTAATACATAGACTCTCTCGGCTGACAACTCGGGAAATGAGGGCTTGAAGAATGAAAATGTCCTCTATAGAAGTCATGTGACAGGTAGCTCCACTATCCACAAGCCAAACAAGTCCTAATGTGCTCAGATGTGACGAGTCACGCATGGGCCTCTGCAATCATCGCATCGGGAGAGAACTCGCAAATATGAATAAGACTCGCGTCCGATGTCTCCAAGGAGACAAGGTGGGTCTCTACAAACCAGCCAAACAAACCCTCTAGAGTTGAGTAGTTCACATATTGTGATGGCTGACCGATGGAAGTGTGCGTTTGGTATCGCCACTGCCCATGTTGAGGATTGTCATCACCCTCCTTTCCTTACTAGGGGATACCCGACTAGGGTGCGAGGATCTCATTCTTGGATTTTGGTTGTGTACCTCTTGCCTTAGATTGACACTCGTCGTCATAAAGGCCAGTCGGTTGACAATGTTGACAGTATCTATTCTTCTTAGGTACATTCTATCATCCAAGTTTAAAAAGAGAATTGTGTAGATCCTTGGGATTCACTGGACTTGTTTGGATTTTGATTTTGATTTTAGTTCTATTTGCCTTGGTCTTATTACCTCTCTAAGGGGATGCAATAAGAGTCCCCTCTATTAAGAACATGTAATGTAATTGATTGAACAACCGTCTATAATGCAACAACTGACACTCAAACTCACAAATGTAGACATCTGAGGCTCTGAAATCACCTGCTACGCAAAATGGAAATATTTTATTGGCAGCTTGTTAAGGAACAGGGTAACCTAATCATCAGAGGACTTAGGAGCCCCAATGTTTGAGAACTCAATGAGGAGACACCGATACTCAAAGAACTTGACTTTCAAATTATCCTTGTCAGTGATTTTAAAATTTTGGAGCTCATGATCCAAATTGATGTGACGAGTCCTATCCCAAGCAATCAATCAAGTCTGCCCAAAACTCGAATGCTAAGTCGAGATGATGAAGCTAAGAGTGAAACTCACGCAATAATCCCTACATAAGCTCGACAATAGCAAAGGCATAACGAGTATTCCATGAGCAGACCACCTTCTATGGAACAAGTGTGACATCAAGTTCCCATTCCAATCCTTACACTAAATCCCATAGATTCTAAGAGTCTAAAACATGCCTCATCAAATTTGACCAAATGGTGTAGTTTGATCCATTGAAACCAGTCTTGTGCTTAAAAGTATGCTTGGCAAATGATAAGCTAGAACCATGAGGTGTCTGTGAAGGTGAATAGGTGGGGTAGGATGCAGGATAAGATGGTGGTGCTAGTGGTGAATAAGGAGAAGGGAATAATGGTGGTTAGGCAGAAATAGGTTGTTGATGTCCAATGAGTGCTGATTGCTACAGAGGTACCGAAATGAACATAGGTCCATATGATGTCGTAGATGGAGATGAAGACATTGGGAGATGATAGCCCTACCCAAATGTCAACTAGGATACAACATAATGACCGGATGGTCCACTAGATAATGCCATGGAGGCAAACTACTGTACCAAATGATCCACACTCGAGTATGCTTGAGATGCACTCCCAGAGGGATAAACCGAAAGAGTATGTGGCATGTCAAGCCTCTGTCATAGATACACCACCCAGAAACAGGTATCTGGAGATCCTAAAGAACCTACCTCAATGTACACAACCCCCCATAGGATGTATGGTGGTAAATGCGCTACACTTAATGGAAGCAGAAAGAAAGGTGCAATGAAATATGAGCGAGGGATGGGTGGGGAGCCCAAATGGATTAGTAATTAATGTTGTTGTGGAAACCATGGTTGGTTTCTTTTGTCCATTAAATGCATTAGATGTATTGAAATGCATGGATCTAGAGCATGGCTATGGTGGATGAAAGAGAAAGACAAGACTCACGATAGCATTGACTTAGAGACAATGACTATCACACAAGTGAATTAGGTTCCAAGATGAAAGCTTGGACTCATAAACACAATCTTGTGTATGTAGACAATGGCACTGACTGAAAGGACAAAAAGCACAATGACATTGTATTCAAATGATAGGCAAGTACAAAGCTTTATAGTATTTTGGATAGGTAGCACTTTTTACCACTGTGCTTATGGGATTCAATCCCTTCTTCTAGATTGCTTGCATTTTCCTTGGCCCAACTACTCCATATAAAGAGGCTACACCGGGTGTGATTGCCTAACTCTCAACACCCCTCCTCAATCACAACCGAAAAAGGCACAAAGTGTATAGAGGCTTTAGTCAGCAACCACTTGAAAGTGTGGGCACACCACAAACATGGTAATCATCCAAAGGCCGTCGCAAAACAAAGTTAAGTGTGGGCATCAAAAACATGGTGGACATCTAGAGGCTATAACAGGGGCTTCACAAAGCGTACAGAGGTTGTAGTGTCAGGTTACATGAGGAGTTTACAAGCTTATGAGAGAAACATTAGGGCAAGGTTATACAAGGCTTCAAAAAAGTCTATTAGAGTAGTGTGAATAGACGACTATTAAGACTTGTCTTGCTCCTGATGGTCTTCTTCTTCTTCTTCTTCTTCTTCTTCTTCTTATCCAGGTCTTCTTCTTCTTTCATAGATGCAAGATAGACCTTTAGATGCCTTTTTCTAGCATGACAAAACTTTTCAATATGTCCGGTCTTTTTGCAAAAATCACAAACTAGCTAGTCTTTTTTGCAATTGAATTTGTTACTGACATACAACACTTGTTCATCCTTAGAGGTACTTGGGTTTTCTTTATTTTTTATCTTTTTTTCTTCTTCTAACAAAGAGGCTTGGATCTCGACAAGTTTAGGATTTGGCATGTTGATTAATGTGATAGAGACATTATCATAATTTGGAGACAGACTTTTAACAAAACACCAATGCATATATCTTCATCCGTTTTAATGTTAATCCCTACTAGGTTAAGAGACTTTCTATATAATTCAGATGTGTTAGGTTTCATATCTAGTGTGAAAAATTCAATCAATAAACCATACTTTAAAGACTTTGACTGTGCACCAAACAGAGTATCTAATATTTTCCAAGTGTCATGGAATATGTCACAGGTATCCACATGGTGGATCTGGTTGTCATCCAGTTCAAGCTTTATGATGGCTTGAGCCTTAACATCACTTTTCTGCCAAGCAACTCCAAGAGTTGCATCCCGAGGCTTCTTCTCTTGTCCACTAGTGATGGCCCATAGGCCCTTCTTCATCAAGATAAGCTTTATGCATGTTTGCCAAGTATGAAATCCAACTCCTTTGAAGCAACATGTCAGAGAGTCTTTGCCCATGCTAGAGTGATTGGAACAACAGCAAGTCAACACCAAAATTCTCAAAAATGAGTTGATATTGGTTGTGTCAAGAGACACAAGCAATGGCAATGATAAACACTATGAAGAGATACTAGTTAAACTAGATTGATGAGCTTGAATTCTTCAAATCTTTCCCTCCTTAATGGTTTGATGCCCAAATGTCTCCTGGGAACTAAGTAGAAACTCCAATTAGAGTAGCATTGACAAGCTTGAGCTAAAGGAAGTAAGAGATTGAAGTAAAAGATGAGTTTAAAGCTTAAAGGCTATGGAGTCTACATTTAGGGTTTCTGAACCTGACTGGTTTTTCCTTTACAGCAGCACATAGAAGTGATCATTGCTCGAGATATTTGATGAGAAAAAAGCTCATATAGTGTCTTAACAAAGCCCTAAGGTCACAAGTTGAACCGCACTTCATGTTAGGAGCTAGGAGCCTATAACCAAAAATGACGACAATCTAGACAACGGTGACAATTCTCACAATGTTGGGGCTATAACCCACCAATGTCGAACTATGATGTGACACAGAGGAGCACCCTAAAGTGCAGAACAAATCTCCAGAAGAAATCTTGAAGAGATTTGGCTTGCCAAGTAAGGTAGGTGCATGCTAGCTATGGCTGCCATGAAGAAAAGAGTGTAGATGAAGTTGGAAATGAAGTCAACCACTTGGACTAAGCTAGACACAGATGAAGAGGAGCTAAGAGAAGAGTTTAATGAGCTTAGCCATGCTCACCATGGCTCTGATACCATGTTGAAATGCATGGATCTAGAGCATGGCTATGGTGAATGAAAGAGAAAGAGAAGACTCATGATAACATTGACTTAGAGACAATGACTGTCACACAAGAGAATTAGGTTTCAAGATGGAAGCTTGGACTCCTAAACACAATCTTGTGTGTGTAGACAATGACACTGACTGAAAGGACAAAAAGTACAAAGACATCGTATTTGAATGATAGACAAGTACAATGCTTTATAGTCTTTTGGATAGATAGCACTTTTCACCATTGTGCTTATGAGATTCAGTCCCTTCTTCTAGATTGCTTGCATTTTTCTCGGCTCAATCACTCCATACAAAGAGACTACACTAGGTGTGATTGTCTAATTCTCAACAAGATGAGCATGTATCTACTCCAAATTGACCATGAGATATAAAATCATTTAAAGGAAAAGGAAGGGACGGAATCCTTACAAGTCCTTTGAACTTCTTACCTAGTTTTGAGTTCATAAAGAAATACATGCCCTACTCATTAATCGGAAAGTAAAGGTTATTTTGAAGAGTCCCTTTTTTATGAGCATCCCCTAATCCAACAGAATCTGACATAATGGGATTCATACTTGGAATTGGAGAAAACAAGTACTATGGAAGTGATGTGTAATCCAAGCCAAGTTCCACTTGCGGATGGCCATTTTGTAATGGAGATTCCGAAGGTCCTTCAAGATCATTAGTTCTGTGCACCAAATCTAAAGTAGATAACTCAAGCTTACCTTTAATCTCCTACTCAACCCTATACATAAGGATGAGATTATACTCAACAATAGACATCTGATATGTTTTGTGACTCCATGGTAGTCCGATAGTTTCTGCTCATATTAGATCAGGTAGTAGCAAGCTGGGAGACCCACTCCTAATCCTTTCTGTCCATGTTTGGCTATGGAGACTGGAGCGATGGTGTGAATGCGATCAAAATCATCTAATCCTTCTATTGTTTTTGCTTCTACTGAGGAGCTTTCTGATCAAAGGCAAAGGTTTCTTAGAGAGTACGTAGCTCTGATACCATGTGAAGAAATGCTCTAAATGCAGAAGATACAAAATCAATTGTACAATAAAGCACAAACTAATAAACACAGAATACAGTTAAGAGTTAGGGTAACTCAGAGACAATTAACACAATTAATAATGAAGTGAATGACTACTGAATATAGAGTGCTCATGCAACAAATACACCATGCAATGAATACTAAACCTCGAACTCTCATATCTTTGAGATCAAGGCAGATTTTATGAGCTAGAGAGTGTGTCATACTCCAAATAGATCCCAAAATGTAACAAGGCAATCTTTATGTGTCGAATAGCAATAAACACAGCTAGAGAGACTAGATCTGATGCAAACAGGCAGTGAGAGAAGAGAGAGAGAGACCAAAAACGTGGATACTTAAGGAGAGATAAAAGCAGTAGATGACTGTTCAGGAAGTGTAGGCAACACTTGAAAGAGAAAAACTCGGCAAATAGAAATAGTTCATGATGGCGACAAGACCACTTCATGATATGTATTTATACTTAGGGCTTCACGTGTATAATGTGCGTATACTACACACGGGGGTTAGACCGGTCCTTTATCTCAACAACCTTTCACTTAACGGTCCAATGTAAACCTCTAACTAACCAACTCCCACTAGTCGTATGTAATGCTCATGCTGTGCTTTACTTAGACTTTTAGTGAGAATGTCTACAGGGTTGTCTTGTATTTTGATCTTGGTCAATGTGAGTTGACCATCTTCAAGAATTTGTCTGATGAAGTGATATCGCACATCTATATACTTTGTGCATGAATGATACATGGCATTCTTAGCGGGATATATAGCACTCTGGCTATCACATCCCAAAATTCTAGTACCCATAGACATGCTAAGATCCTCTGCAAGTCTACTCAACCATATAGCTTCCTTAGAAGCTTAAGTAGCTGATATGTATGCAGCTTCAGTGGTATTGAGTACAACGATGTTTTGTAGCCTGGAGCACCAAGACACAGCTCCACCAACAACTGTGAAGACATACCCGCTGGTGGACCTATGAGTGTCCAAGTCACCTGCCATGTCTGCATCACAATAACCTTGTAGATTAAGTGCATCCTTCCCATAGCAAATACACTTTCTTTGTGTACCCTTTAGGTATCAAAGAATACACTTGACAACCTCCCAATGTGTTTTGCCAGGATTTGACATAAACCTGCTAAAAACTCCCATTGCATGAGCAATGTCTAGATGAGTAGCAACCATAGCATACATAAGAGAGCCACAAGCGGATGCATAAGAAACTCCTTTCATAGCATTTCCTTCCACGTCATCTTTTGGGCTGTTGGCTTTGCTAAGATTAAGGTAAGAGGTAAGGGTAACCCAAGAGGCTTAGCTTCAATCATGTTAAATCTGTCTAGTACCTTTTTAATGTACTTTTCTTGAGATAAAAACAGCAATTTCTGCATTCTATCCCTACGAATCCTCATGCCCAAAATATGCTATGCATCCCCCAAATCTTTCATGGAGAAGGCTGATTGTTGAGAGCATCCAAGCTAGTCTTTCTTTTCCCAGCTAGCAACATATCATCCGCATATAAAACAAGTATGATGGGGCTGCCATCTGTATCCCTTTTCATGTACAAGCAATGATCTGAATGGCTGCGTGTAAACTCATGAGATAGCATAAAAGTATCAAACTTTATGTGCCACTGCCGTGGTGCTTGCTTCAGCCCATACAGGCTGTGTTTTAGCTTACACACCATCTGCTCTTTTCGAGAAACTACAAAGCCCTCAAGCTCTTTCATATAGATTTCCTCATCAATGTCACCATGCAAGAAAGTTGTTTTTACATCCATTTGATACAGCTCTAAATCTAAAACAACAGTGAGAGCAAAAAGCACACGTAGAGTGGTTACCTTCACAACAGGTGAAAAGACCACTTGGAAGTCAATCCCTTCCTTTTGTGCATACCCTTTGCCAACTAGTCTTGCCTTGTACTTGGGTTTTCTATTAATTGTCTTTACTTTGTACACCCATTTGTTTAGAAGTGGCTTCCTTCCCTTAGGCAGACACACAAGATCCCAAGTATCATTTGCATATAGAGATTTTAATCTCTTCTTGCATAGCTAGCTTCCACTTACTACTGAACTCACATGACTTGGCCTCTTTGTATGTAAGAGCCTCACCCTCATCTGTAAGCATCACATAATGCAAGGAGGGGTCAAATCTATGTGGTTGCCTTCTTACGCATGTAGACCTGCGTACCCAATGATCAACATTTTCAGGAATTGGCTCTATAACTGGAGATATATTATTTTCAACATTTATTGGTTGCTGTAAGCCATTTTCAGAATGTTGTTCATGCTATACAGGACCTTCATTTTCATTTCCAGCACCTGCATTTTCATAATTAGCAAGCCTATCTTGCTGTTCGTGACCTGCTTGTGCTCTTATTTGCTGTCCATCATCATCTGGCTCAAAAATAACCGGCTGATCATCAGTTTCAGCCTGTGGTACAACACCATGAGGCTCATTTTCTAAAGTAACAGCTGGCTGCAAACTCTGAAACTTCACTTTTTTCATATCTTCATTAGAGGCTAAAGTACCTTTCAACAATTTTACCTCATTAAACACAACATTACGGCTGTGAATAATTTTCCTGGACTGAGGTAACCACACTCTGTAGCCAAATTTACCCTCATCTCCATAGCCCATGAAAATGCCTTTGGTGGATTTTGGGTCAAGTTTGTTCCTCAACTCATCGCTAACATTCACAAATGCATCACAGCCAAATATGCGTAAATAGTCATATGAGGCAAATTTGCTAGACCAAACCTCCTCAGGAATGCCATTATTTAAGGACCTGTTTGGAGAGTGGTTGCAAATGTGAACCGCAGTTTTGAATGTATCTCACCAAAGTTCATGAGGGAGATTAGCACTGGACAACATGCACCGCACTCTTTCACACAAAGTCCTAGTATATCTTTCAACCACCCCATTTGAAGAAGGGCTATAAGGGGTTGTAAGCTCCCTCTTAATACCATGCAAGTCACAAAAGGACTTGAATTCAGTTGATGTCAACTCACCCCCATTATCAGTTCTCAAGCATTTCAGCTTTCTTCCTGTCTCAGTAGTCACAAATGCATGAAAAGTTTTACAAACAGCAAACACTTCACTTCTCTTTTTCAAGAGGTATACCCAAATCTTTTTGGAACAATCATCAATAAAGGAGACAAAATATGCAACACCACCCAACGATTTCACGGGCATACTACATACATCAGAATGCACTAAGTCCAAGACATTGGACTTATGAGAAACACAAAAGTAAAGGGTATTTTTTATTTACTTTCCAAACTGACACTCATTACAAAAGTCAAGTTTAGAGCCTTTTCCATCAACTCTTCAGAGATTTAAGGACATCAAGTCCTTTTTGGCTCATATGGCCTAATCTCTTATGCCATAACTCTTAGTGGCTGCAAATTTCAGCAACTTTCAAAAACTTGCCATTCAAGGCTTTACAATGCAAACAATACAAAGTGCCCTTCTTGTTCCTTTTACAATCAGCATGAAAACCTTTTTTACTTTCCACAAACCACCACCAAACAGTGTGGTGTAGCCATGCAAGTCAAGCTGACCAACAGATACTAAACTCTTTTTAATGCCAGGCACATATCTGACATCTTTTAACACAAACTCTTGCCCATTGTCTAAAGACAAGTATACAATGCCAATCTTTAATGCTGCAAGCATGGTTATTTCCAAGATACACCTTTCCATAACTGCCTACATTGAACATAGCAAAACACTCTAAGCAAGGAGTTACATGGAAAGAGGCACCAAAGTCCACAATCCAAGTCTAAGTGACACCATCATCAACTGACAAAAGTGCATCAATCACATCAACCTTGGTAATCTACATATCCTGCATGTGATCATAATCAACTGCACATAATACATCAGCCTCTGTATCTAAAAGCTCCTCTATGACCACACTAGAGGCCACATTGGCCTTTTCCTTGTCTTTGGCTACCTTAGATGCATCTGTCTTATCTTCCTTCTTCTTTTTATCTCATGCATTTTTCTTTCTCTCTTGTTCCTTCTTGTAATACCTACACTCAAGTTTCTTGTGACCCTTCCAACCACAGTGATAGCAAGTAATGTCACTGTTATCCTTTCCTTTGCTCTTGCTCCTTAATTTTGTCCTGCATTTGCATTTTCTTTTCAGCCTTGCCTCTTACATTATAAGTTGAGTTGCTGCCTTCCCCACTAGACATACATTTAATTTCTTCATTCGAGATAGAACCCCTCACCCCATATATGAGAGGTTGGGTTTATTGCTTAGTGAAACCACCAAGGTCTCCCAAGAGTCAAGCAGTGTCATGATCAAGAAGATCGCCCTCAACTTATCATCAATGTCCAACTTTGCATCTTTGAGCTGATTTAGAATCCTTGTAAATGCACTCAAATGCTCAGCCGCAGGCTTTGACTCATCCAATCGTATATTCACCAACTTGCCATTAAATGCACCTGATTAACATTGTGGTGATCTCATAGGTAGTTTTTAGCTTTTCCCATATTGCATAACCTATATCTAAACCCTTAATGTCTATCAAAATGTCATCAGTGGCACCCATCTTTATGTAAGCCATTGTCTTTTTATTTACTTTGGCCCAATCTGCATCAGACATTAGTGCGGGTTTATCTTCCTGTAAAGAATCCTCACAATCCTTTAGAAACAAAATGCCCTGCATGCGGTCTTTCCAAAGGTCGAAGCCATGACCATCAAACCGTTTGATTTTGATCAAACTCTTGATGTCTGAACTGGAAGAAGTTGCAACCATTTTATCACGAACACGAGTAAATGCAGTAAATTGTAGAAGCACAAGCTAAAACAACAAAATACACTACTCTTTCTCAACCAGAAATAAATCTCTATTGTTTGTACCAGAACTAGCCACCACATGGGCAAAAAATGCAGAAATTTACTGAATTCTGCACAAAACCCTAAAATTTCAAGTCCAAAATTGCATAAATGTCAGCCAATCTGACCCAGCTAAGCAAAACTCTGCCAATACATAAAAAGCCCCAAATTTTTGGGATCCAATGTCAAGAAATTTTGCTCAAAAGAAGCAAAATTCTGACTAATTTGGCAAAATTCCCAAATTAATCGAGGTCACCACATGCAATGTCTACAATTTCTGACTTCAAAATCACTAACAAGCATAAGCAATGTCAAATCTGGAAGAAGCCCCAATTTTTCCGAACTAGATTTGCACACATCTGTGACCTGTGCCTCCAGCACATGAACTCCCACCAAGAGTGAGTGATGGCTGAAAGGATTTAAGGAAAGATTTGAATTTTTTTTTTAACTTTATGTGACCTAACGTGGATCCGTTGACCCGTCAAGCGGGTCACGTGGCATGTCCATCAACGACTAGTCGTCACAGTCCGACGCCGCATCGACTGCTACCTGACCCCTTCCACGTCCCCCCACGTGTGCCTACTGGACCCATTGCAAACAGTCCCGCTGGTCATCAGTCTATCTACCTCAAAGCCAGACGATGGTCTCCGCTAAAGCCTGCCCCACAAGTTGCTTGTTTGTCGCCTAAGCTATTCGCCTGCGACTGTAAGCTGTGTATCTTCTGTCAGTTGTCAATCGGCTGCGCGTCGAGGAACGTGTAGAACCTCGCTCTGATACCAATTGTTCTAAAGCTCAACTACAGAGTGACAAAAGTTCGAGGGGAAGCGAGCGTGAGAGCATGACAGTTGAAGAGAGTGAGTGAGAGAGCAGAGTCAAGTACGATTCAATAAGAGTGTACCAACAATGTGTCGGTACACAAAGAATAAAATGTAGTTATACTTAGGGCATGTAAGGGTGCATTCACGTGTATAATGTGCATGTACTATACACGAGGGTTATAGACCAGACCTTTATCCCAACAAAACCTACAAAAACAAGATTAAGGGAGAGTGGTGGGTCACATGCTTATTTATAGAAAGTTTAAGGTACCCAAATTAGGGTTTTGTATATGGGACACATTAAGCTTCTAGGATCGCATTTCTTTTTAAAACAAGAAGGTTTCTTCATTAATTAAGCATATTTTGGGCATGTTTAAGTCAAGCTAATGCATTTTTAGCTCAACACCACTCCTACCATGGGTGCAAATAGAACACTCCTAGCACATGTGAAAACTGCTTGAAAGTACCTTCTCCACCCTAGCAACCTAGAAGAAGGTTAGCTTATGCTCCTGTAGAAGTAAGACGTCAATTCATCCAGCAAGGATTGGCTGCAACTCTTATCAAACATTCAGCTCCTTGGGACCTCTTGCCCCACTATAGTGAAGGTTGTTCACATTCCAAGCTACTAGTTGTAAACTCACAAGGAAAGATCTAGGGTTTGTCAAAGAGGCACTTGCTCAACGTGGACAAAGGAGAGCTGTGTGACATACACTTGGACTTCGCAACAAGCTTAGAGAGTGAACTCCACTCCCCCATGGTGGTCCTAGTATGAAGAAAGGAAATGATGGTTGCTCCCTAAACCACTACAAAATCCTCCAAAAGCTAGGCAAAGAGGGATGCTTCCAAAATCTAGTAGTATCGAACGGCCTATGTGAAGGGCCACTCAATCACATCTATCAAAATAATCCATTGTGGTGAGACTTACATGAGGATGTGAGGTGCAAGGCCTCTACCCTATGCTACTAGTTAATGTCTATCATGCATCTCAGCCACCGCTACAATAATAACTCTAGTCCAACCTCTCCCAACCACTAAGAGTCGTGCTTAAACACATAATCCCTTGGGATCTCCATGTGTCTTCATCTAGCTACCAAAGTGGAACATCTAGAGGAAAAAGGCGTAGTTCTGCCAATTTGAGGAAGCTAGCAAATGTACCCTCCCACTCTCAGTTTGTAGATGACAAAGACTCCAACCTCCAAGGGAAGTGAGAACTCCACCTAAGCCACAACTCTCATGTAGGACAAAGCACCACTGCAAAAGAACTCTCATGGAAGAAGCTATGCAAGTTGACGGAAAGTGTGGCATGCTACCGAGGTTGAGGAGCTGGAGGTGGTGCGGGAGGGACTGCTCGACTACTGATGACACTAGAGTGTGAGGTTCATCACTCCCTATGGGTAGAGACTCACGGTGAGGTGGGAAAAACGAAAAGGAGGGGTGGGGATGGGGTATGTGATGGATTGGATCAAGTGTCGCAAGGGGATGCCCTTGCTGAAAGGGGGGCTCTACCAGTGGGCATCAGTATGACCACCTATCCTCAGTTGAGGGTGTTGTGGCTACATGGCCTTTTGAGGCCCAACTGCATCTTGCCCCTATGTCATTGGATCCTCGTAAAACCATTATCCTTCATTTACACAACCGCCTGCTCATAGTCACATGGAACAGGAAATGGGAACAGGGAACGGGAACAGAGAGGGCTATGAATTGCCATTCCATGTGACTATACAGTCACATGCAATAGGCTTGAAATGGAAACTAGGAACAGGGAATGGGGACAAGAGACCCAAAAATGGCCTTCCCATGTGACTATACGCTTGTTGTGTGGCCATGGCCTCAAAACATGTGCACTCAAAGGCCTAATGTCCAAAGACATGGCAGCAAATTCTCTAATCAATTAATCACAATGATCTAGTATCTAAATATGTGCCCACCCGCCTTACTCTCCAAAAACTTGGACATTTTCTTTGTATCTTCCTCTGCCACCCATATTTTCGGAACCCCTGGCAACATCATTGCATCAACAAAAGAGGGAGGAAATTTTGTGCCAAAGAGGCACCCAAAATCCTCTTCCAACTAGCAATACTCGAATACATGTTCGAGGAGGAGGAGGGTTAATGGGTATCGAGGGCATGTGTTATGAAGCACAAAACTCCAACAGCACATGCGGTGCAAATGGAGCAAGGCATTTTCATGGTACGACTTACCTCCATGGATGCAGCACAAGAGCTAGTTGACAGCTCCGTGATCGTCTCTGCAAGGGGCATTATCTACTTGGTCCCATGGTGCAATGGCTTCACACTTCAGAGCTTTGCATAGAAACACAGGATGACCATTTTCTAGCTTCCCATCACAGTCCCAAATTGGTGAATGTGGTGTCAGCATATGCAGGGTGAGGCTGGGGGATCCTGCACTGGAGGGATCAGCATGGCACAGTCCTGTAGCAGCACAAGAGGCGGCAGCACGTTCAGTAGTCTTCTTGCGTTTTCTCTTTCATGTCCATTATAGTGAATTTGTCAAACTTGGGCCTATAAGACAGACTTAGTACTCTCTAGCTTCAGCACTATGAACAATTTTGTAGCTCTGAAAATTGTGTATCAAATTGTGGTATTATGACAAATGTGTGTGTTTAAAAAGAAGTTTAGTCCAGGGGAAAAGAAAGAATGACAGTTCACTGTTACCCCTTTGATAATCTTCTTCTGTAGCTGTTGTGCACAAAAATGTATGAAACCGGAAACTACTGTCTAGGTCATAATTCAATACTTTAAAGCAGTTGGTTCACAGGGTTATACACCAAGTCCTGAGTTTATAGATGCATAATCAAGAAAAGTCAACCGTTGTTCACATACATCTCTCCAATAAGTTGTATTATATGAGGCACACAAGCAAAGCACAAAGGGTCTAGAGCAAGCAATCTTTACCATTCCCTATGAGTTGGACCAACAATTCAGCACACTGCAGTACAGGCTCGCATACATTTTCAGGAAGTATGACATGACCAAATCTTCCAGCAGCATAGCCAATCTGTCTTGCAAGCTCTGGCTGCAATTGGAAAAATAATTGTTGGTAGCTTCAAACTTTAAACTGAATTCAGCAACCAGCAACGTGTCTAAATTATAGAGCCTGTTATTAGCCTTCCTGTAGTACAAGCGTGTGCATGAACACCACCTGTAAATTGATGTCTGGTCCTTGGGTCCACCAGCTGGCACACCCATCAAATTGCTTACTGATAATTTGAGACTCTTCCGTATGCTGCAATTCAAGTCCTCACACATCAAAACGAAGAAGAATACACACACAAACTCTTTTTTGCGAACCATGGTTCTATATAATTCATACACAGTGATTATTCTCATCTGAAAGCTTCTTTTTTCTAAAATCTTGCAAAATACAGATGTCCAAGTGATTACTGTAGAGAACATTGCACAAAGCTGAGCATATTGTTTAAATATCTCGATAAAAATTTGATGCACTATTACATAGCACGCATACACAAACACCTTTTTCTGGGTGAACAAACTTTGTTATTTTTTTTAAATAAAAAAGGGATAATCCTCATAGCAAGGACTATCCCAAAAACGTAACAATGGTAAGACACAGCCATCTGACAAACATACCATATTGCCAACTGTCCAAAATGCCAAGTATTGTATAAGTTTTTATGCAGGAGACATCGAAATAACTTGTCTAGTGTTGACATTCAAAGATAAGACAAGGTGTTAAGTTGCCTCAGATTAACTTTGGGCTAAATCTTTTAAGCTACCTCAGATTTTGCCAAAGTTAATGTGAGGTACAAGGAACATTTGATTTCATTCTTTTGTTTCCAAAGAAGATCCTTTGCTTCAAATGCAATTCGCTCTTCCAAACTCTACTTGAATATCATTCCACCATATTAATCAATTGATCACAAGCCAAAGAGCATTCGCATCCTGAAGCGCATCCCTCCCCCCCCCCCCCCCCCCTCGTTTTTTTCTTTTCTTCTTTTTGCAACCGGATTTCTTTCCTCTTGCCTTGCCCAGCCTGTCGAATTAAAAGCACTTGTCATCTTCAACTATGTCATCAAAATATCTCATGACCAAAGTAGAGAATTTTGAGCTCTTGAATCACCACTAGCTCTCTTAAAGTTGCACTACTTTTTTCTACTTGTCATTGCCTTTGAGCAGACAGCCAAGGAGTAAAACACAGCCATCTGACAAACATACAAATCACCTACATTACAACTATTGTATAAGTTTTCTGCAGGGGGTGTCTAAGGAAAGTGTAGACCTTTGAATACTAGACAAGGTGTTAAGCTACCTCAGATAAACTTTGGGCTAAATCTGTTAAGCCACCTCAGATATATCCCAAAGTCAATCTTAGATAGAAAGATCATATAATTTCTTTCATTTGCTTGCTTCAAAGGCAATTTGCTTTTCCATTCATTTCAGGAGTATTTGCATTTGCATCTTGAAGCACCCCCACTTTTCTTCATTTTTCTTGCAAAATAGGGCACCAGGGAGCTATTAATATACGTCAGTTGACCAAATCCTAGACACCACATGCAAAGGATGGACACAATAGCTGGGAGAAATGCATTTAGTTTTCCGATACTTCTTTCAGTTTGTTGAGGGACACACTGATGGGGATGCAAGCATACTATTCTCTTGCCTCATTGGGCAACAGGTTACAGCTATAGCTGCATGCCAAGTGCAGACATTGGCCAAGCCTATGGGATTAGAAGCACTTGTCCATCATCCTCAACAATGTCATCAATATATCTCAAGACCAAAGCACAGAAAAAGTAAGTCCTTTTGAGCTCTTCAGTCGCCATCAGCTCTCTAGGGAGTTGCACTACTTTTTTGTACTTGGTCATCTTTTTTTAGCAGATAGCCAAGGAGATGTCAATAGACCAGATCGAAGAAACAGCACACAAAGGATGGGCATGATTGTGAATTGCTTTTACTTTTCCAATCCTTCTTTGAATTTGTCGAGGGACACATACATATTAATGAGAATGCAATGATAGCCTTCTCTCGCCTCATTTGGTATATGATGAATGACCAAATGCATACATTTGCCACGCATAAGACACACCAATCATCTTCGACTAAGTCATCACTATATTTACGACCAAAGAAGACAAAAAGTAAACCCTTTTTGTCACTCGAGCTCCCAAAGCTCTCCCAATAATTGCACTCTTTTTGTACTTGCCATCACCTTTGAGAAGATAGCCAAGGAGATGCTCTTCCCAATATTTCACTTTGTATTCATCATATAGAAAGATACAACATTGAGGCACATCTTAGGACTACACACTCGTGATGCCGCACATGTGAGGATTTACCATTTAGCATAAGGAATCACATGTAGAAGTACATCCTAAGCAGGGCTTGAGTGACTACTAGTCCCTATATAGGTGTTTTTGCCTCCCACGCCATGCATGGTATACCTACAAAGCCCATACCCTTACCGGGGGGGGTGTTGTGTGGGATTGTGTTGGTGCATTGCTTAGCTTGATTCTACGTTCAGAGCCTCAAATCAAAGGCACAACATCCTAAGGAAGACATGAGAACTAAGAGTATTGCTTTTACTTTTCTGATCCTTGAGCTTGCCGAGGAAGATAATGTCTTGCCTCATATTGGCCTATGATGCATACTAGTATATAGATGCAATGAGTATATAGGTTTAAAAGGACATGCTAATCATTAGTAACAAAATGAATATATCTAATAGACAAAGTACTCAAAAGCCCATTCGAAGCTTGAATTGGATTCCAATTTTCCCTCCATTATGTGTACCTCAATTACGCTACTAGTTTGGAAAATCATGTGGTCTAGTTTGGATAGGTCCTGAGATTTTCATGCTAAAGAGAAAAAAGTTGAGATAAGTTATGCTAGTTGAATTTTGGTTGGTCAGTTGGTGTCACTTTTGACCCCAAGACAGTTGTTTGGCCAATACATGTCAATGGTGCCCCCAGGAACTAGCATTAATTAATTAAGCAGGGTGAGAAGGGCAAAAATTAATTTTAAAACTTTTTTAATTCTAAAATTTAATTAAATGGTCAGATAATGTTGAAAAATAGATTTAGAAGGCTACCACTTAGCAAAAATGCCCATGCAAGAATGAAAAACGTTTTTGGGGGTTGAAGAGAGGGATTCGGTTCATTCAGCCTGTCAGAGAGAGAAAGGAGATGCTACTGATCAAATCTGCAGTCATTGGAGGACCATCTGAGGTAGTCAGGGTTAGGAGAAGACCAAATTGGAGCAGGCATAGCAGTTCCAACCCTTCCAAGAGCTGGCAACCAACAAATTGGGACAGGCTAGTGATAGCAATTTGGGGCCTCCTGAGCAACTAGCAACAGCATTAAATGCTATCTTGTACGGGCAACAATCAAATTTGAGGCTTTTCTTGCGTGAAAATCAAAAATTTCTCTTCCGCCATTCTCTCATATTCTCCACCTTATGCTCAGCCATTATCCACATCTCTCAACCATTTCTAGCAGATCTTAACCACATTTAGTGGACGGCATGAGGATTTCTATTGTAAACCCTACATTTATGCAAAATTAAGGGTTTGACAACCACCTTGGGATCTGTGCCAGCAGAAATAGGCATCCTACACTGAAATCAGCACCTGAAATTCATGAAATTGACAATGATTTCAAATGATAGATCATCCAATCTAAATTGAGGCAGCATTTGGCCAATTGGTGGTTCCATTTGTGCAATTCTTGGGCGAAAATCAAGGGGCAATTGGCCCAAATTGCTTGCTAATTTTATGTACAACAAGGGGCTTTTGGATTAGCAAAGCAAATTGTGGAATCTCAACTTTTGCACCATCCATGAGCAATCAAAGTTAAAGAAATACCGAAAGGGCGCTAGTTTTGAAACCAACCGAGTGTCTATTGTTCAAGATTGTTAAGGTAATGTCTGCATTTCAATTTATACTCAATTATTAAATGTTGTGATTAGTGTTAATAAGCTTATTTGCCACTCTAACCGAGAAGGCTGGTTTCATGGTTCCATTGCCAAGATACCACTCAATCCTTTGATTTCCTGGACCCAAGGCACTTAATTGCAAGCTAAAGCTTTGTGCTAGTGCTGATTTTTGCTCTCAGCTAAGAAATTACAAAAATATGTCTTCATATAGTGAGATGGAATCAAGTAGTGATGATGCCTCTCAATACGGACATTCACATGGGGAAGAAGAAAATGCAATGCCTACTCTTGGACAATGCTCAGACCATGGACAACAAGCTGAAAATGTTGTTGTTGGGCAAGATGTAGGGCCTTCAAGGCATAATGAGACTAATGACCAACAAAGTCAAGAGGAATTTGATAACCAGTTCAAGAATCGGATGAATTGACAAATCTCTTTGTTGAGTTGACAAAGGATCCTCAATGCACTCGATTTTTCAGTACTCCGAAGCAGGACAGCAAGGGCAAGAAGAAGTCATCTTCTACACCTTCACGACAGTAAGGTGCACTGAAGATAATGTCAAACCCTTGACTTAAAGCTCTCAAAGATGCTAATGAAGCAAAACAATTGGTATCTACAGAGCAAGGAATACAAATGCAAGGCCATCATGGAAGTGTCAATTCAATGGATTTTGGAAAACCAGGCATGTATGCTATGATGGGGCAGTCAGGATACTTTGGTGGTAGTACAATTTTTTATGCTACGATTGGACGACGACCACATACGGCAATGTATGGCACTAACCCCTATGCATGGGGCAATCAATGCATGGTGTGCAAGGTCCAATGTATTCAAGTATGGCTAGAAATGTGCAAAACCTTATCTATGGCAGCATTGGCTTGATGCTTAGGGTAAAAAGTAGCATGTTTAGTAATGCATCTGCACCCCCGAATCTTTATGAGACTCAAGGAATGAGTGTTGGTTATGCAAATGCTTCATTTGGTATTGGTTTTAATGTAAACTCAGCAATTGCACCCTTTTTGCAGCAGCTAGTGCACACCAACTTGACACCCAAAGGACTAGCATAAGACTATGATGAGGGTGGAAAAGCAGTGAGTTTAAGTCCTTGAGCGGTGCACAAGATAGGCTTTTATTCAACAGTTTGATGCACCCTATTCACAAGGGAACTTTACCAAGTCCCCAAGGATTCAAAAGGCTACCACTTCCTTGAAGGGGAATGCATTGTAATGCTAGTCCACTCTGTTGATGCAAGGTAGAGCACCATCAACGTGGAAGCAATTCGAGCAAATGTTTGCATCAAATTGGTGACAAGTACCTTTGAGGTGGACATCATAACAACTTGGAATAAGCTGGATGCTAAGAAATGCAAAAATTTAGAGCAATATAATAAGAAGTTTTGGAATGCATTGCTGCCCATCACTTCGTATCGCCCCGTATCCCTTCATAAGCAAGTGGAAAAATATGTTTGTGGGGTGCCTAAAGAAATCAAGGATTTCTATATTAAATCCACCGTGTCTAGCATGTCTTAGCTCATAAAAATTGTTACTACAATAGATGCTTTGCTACATGGAAAGAATTCGGGCTTCCTAGAGCGTGGGGAGGAGTCGAATAAAAAGTTAAGGCTAAGATAAGGGGCAGATCTGAAAAGAGGCCAAAACAGCAAAGAAAGGGCTCGAAAACATTGGCATAACATAAGGAATTGATGGCTGCAAATAAATGCTTCATTTGTAAACAAGAAGGTCATAATGCAAGGGACTATCCCAATAGACAGCAAGCTGGAAAATCAGAAAATCAAGGAGATTCTAAGGGAAAGAAGCCCAAAACATCAGTGGCATTGCTACCCAATGTTGTTAGTCATTAGCCAAATGATAATGCTACCAAGTTGTGCAAAGCATGGAGCAAAATTAGAGATCAGCATGCATTGTTTTTCTTTGATAATGGAGCATGAGCCAACTTCATCTCTGTTGACATAGCAGCCCGTCTAGGCATTAGAGAGGATGAGATGGGATCCATGGGGAAGTTGAAATGGCATGTAAAGGCCGTGCACAGACTATCACACCACTCATTGGAAAGCTTCAATTGCAAATACAACGATATATATACAACGAAGAGTTATCCATTGCTCCACTTAAGGGTTGTGATGTGTTGTTTGGTATGCCATGGTGTCATCGTATACATGCTATGATTGATTCTTGTGCAAAGGAGATCACTATTAAACATAAGGAAAAGACACTCATACTTGATGTAAATTTGAAAGGTGAATCTATCCCTATTGTATCTGCAACTGCCATTTCTTAAGTAATGAAAAATCATCTTTTAGCATACTTGGTTTTTACTAAGGATAAAGATGATAGTGAGAATCTTGGGAATAATTCTAAGTTGGAAGAGGATCACATATCATTTTTGAAAAATCTATATTGATTGCAATTTGCTTCTCTCAATCACTTCCAAGGCAATTACCACCTCAAAGACCGAAAGATCGTCTCTCTCAGTCACTTCCAAGGCAACTACCATCTGAAAGATGGAAAGATTATGGCATAGATCTTATCCCTGGATGTAACCCACCTAATAAGCCACCTTACAAAGTTAGTGCAGCCCAACAAGAGGAGATTATGAGTAAGGTGAATGAGAAAAAGGGCTGATTCAACCCAGCTCATCTCATTTTTATTCTCCAGTGCTTTTGGTGTAAAAAAAGGATGGTTCATTACGTATGTGCATTGATTATCATGCTCTAAACAAGATCTCGATAAAGAATCACTTTCTAATCCCTCAGATCAATGATATTATGGATAAATTGCAAAGGATAACCATATTCAACTATATAGATTTGAAAAGTGGGTATTATCAAATATGCATTAGACCGGAGGACCTAAGACAACTTTCAAGACATATTTTGGGTTATATGAGTTTCTTGTCATGCTTTCTCAGCTTATGATTACTCCTGCCACTTTTAATCGAATGATGGATCGCATCTTCAGGCCACATAGAGAATTTATGGGCACTTTCTTTGAAAACACAATGATCTATTCAAAGAATGAGACAGCACATAGAAGTCAATTAGACATTGTGTTCAATGAACTACGTAACATGCTTATGTTTCCCGATCTAAGGAAGTCATTCGTGGTTCAATGTAATGCTTGTGGTAACAGCATTGAAGTTGTTTTTATGCACGATGGCCATGTTGTAGCTCATGGGAGTCGAATTCTCCATGATGCAGAGAAGAATTTGCAAGTCTATGAGAAAGAGCTCTTAACTGTAATTCATGTACTGTCTACATGGAAACATTATTTGTTAGGGGCTGATTTTACAATGCAGACAGATCATCAAACTTTGAGATACTTTTTGACACAGACAACCTTTGTGTTCTGCATACGGAGGAGCATGACTTTCAGTAATAACTCTAGGCCTCAACTGCTTTGTGATACACAGTCGTCCGTGCATAGTCAGAAACCCATCTCTAAGCACAAAGTGCTCATGCCTCTGGCCATTGCAAAGTTGATCATAAACATTAGTAAAGTCCGATCAACAATATATTGCTCTTTTATGGCATCCAACTGGGTGTGATAAACCATGCTAATGGTTGAAATTGATGGCTTGCATCACAATACATCAGCCACAACATTTTTTTTAAGATGCCATAATCAAGACAGTGGGGCATTTCTTTTATTGGCTACCTTTGAGGCATGCTATAGTGCAATTTGTCAAGACATGCATCGTATGTTAGAAGGTAAAACATGATAGGCAAAAGATATCGGGCTTGTTGCAACCTTTGTCTATTCTAGATAGACCTTGACATAGCATTGCAATGGACTTTATTGTTTAGCTTCCTAGGACACCTACAAGGAATGATGAGATATGGACTATCATTTGTAGGTTTAGCAAACAGGCCCATTTCATTCCGATGAGGAAGAAAATATAAAGGCGGATCATATGGCATGTTTATTTTTGCAATATATCTTTAGCTATCATGGTATGTGAGAATCGATCATCAGTAGTTGAGACCCTTGGATGACTAATTTATTTTGGAAGGGCTTGTTTGAGAATATGGGTACCACACTGAAATTCTCATCATCCTTCCATCCGCAAACAAATGGTCACTCTGAGAAAACTGATTCCACAGCATTGAATCTTTTGAGGTGCCATGTTTTAGACCATAAGACACAATCGGAGCACTATTTGCTATTAGTTGAGTTTGCATACAACACTACAGTGCATAGTTTCACTTGCAAAGCTCCATTTAAAGTAGTTGAGGGTGGCAAGAAGGTATCATGTATCTTGCACACTAAGGATAAGATCTTTAAGGCTAATCGTTATGTGAAAAACTTAGCTGCAGCAACCTATACAAAGATAAAATATGCACTTCAAAGATCATAGGAAAAGCAAAAGAAGGTAGCTGATCACCACAAACGTACTTTGTAGTTTGCACATTGTGAGCGATTATGTATTGTTGTGTTTTCTAAAAGGCAACATTAAAAAAGATGAAAGGAAAAGAGAGATGGAAGAGTTTATCACGGAGACGTGAAATTTTAAGATGCTTTAATCTTGTCGATAACATTTGATTAAGTTATCAATCAAATGTGCAAGATTATTTAGCACACGTGATACACATAGCAATTATTTCATGGTAACACACCAAGGACCCCAAGGATGCAATGGGTGTCAAAGGCTAAAGTTGAGGTAAGTTATACTGGCAGGTTTTGATGGACACTTTGTGTCACTTTAGACCCAAGGACAATTGCTAGGAACTAGCATTAATTAATTAATTAATGCCTGTCTAAGGATCAACAGAGATTAGGAACTACTCAACGTTGCAAATGGCCTAGGCAATTTGATTATGGATGGGCACATTTAATTTTAGGCACGATCAAAAAAGCTAAAATTAATTTTCACAAGTATTTAATTTTGAAGATTAATTAAATGGCTGGATAATAAAACCAACCTTCCTCCTCGTATAGGGTGGCAAATAACCTGATTAAGGACTAATTACAACAAGCATAAAATTCACGTAAACTGAAAATGCACACTTTATCACTTTAATCTTAGACATTGGACACCCTGATGACCCCAAATTTGGTACCCCTTGCTTTATCTTATATTGCAAATGGAAGGAGTATAACCAAGATTCTATGATCTCCTCCACTAATCCAAGTGTCTCTTGCTGTCAAAACTGACACTAAGTCTCCAAATCAATTTGACCCTTGGTTTGCTTGGGGATCGGCCTTCACCGTGCTCTTTGAAAGACAAACTTAGCCCCAAAAATAATATTGACTACCTAGCCTCTTGAAACTTCCTCAAATTCCTCGATTTCAACTACTAGAATTCAAGTCCTAGCCTCTCAATTATGAGCATCCATCCCAAGGCAACTATCAAAACCCTACTTTCTATTGTAAATTAGGGTTTATAGCAGAGATTAACTGAAATCTCTTTCTCTGATGGCTCAAACTACTAGAAAATGCTAAGATAACTTGAGAGATGGCTGGGGGATAAAAGAGAATGCTATAGAGAGAGATTTCAAAGTTTCATCACAAGAAACACTGAAAAGCTATTGCTGCCCTGCTCAAACAGCCATGGAAGCTATCACTTACGACTTAGGACCACCAAGAAGATTGTTGCTCCTTCATGTATGTTGTCATGTGCACCAAAAGGATCTTGGACTGTAGTCACCTGCTCTTGGAATGCTCCTGAGTGCCATCACATGCTGTAAAATTAATCCCTAGTGGCTGCAAATCACATCAGGAGCCTCTCCTTGCTCTCTAACAACCTCCTATGGCAACCTTCTAATCCCATTTTCTAGCATTATCCAACTTATTAAATTAATTTAATAATGATTCTAGTGCACAAGGCCAATTTGTCTTCCAAGTATCCCTAAGCAATTATTAGTCCTTAGACCAGCATTAATTAATTAATTAATGCCTAGTCTCTAATGTCACCATCGATATTAATAGCCAATAAATTGGTCTAGGCCAAAATCCGACATCGGATACCACCTAGTACCTATCAAGCATAACTTATTACAATTTTTGCCTTTAGAACCAACTGATATCTCGGGGTCCTAGGTACCATACTATGAAATAATTGACTTGCACCTCACATGTGCAAAAGTCACATTAGCACATTTGATTAACTTTTAATCAAATGCTAAGCAAAGCTATAAAATTTCACGTCTTGGCGAAAGATAATGCTGAAAAATAGGTTTAGAAGGCTAACACTTGGCAAAAATGCCCGTGCAAGAATGAAAAACGTCTTTAGGTGCTAGAGAGAGGCATTCAGTTCATTCAACCTACAAGAGAGAGAAAGAAGATGCTGCTAGTCTAATCTGCAACCATTGGAGGAGCATCTGAGGCAGCCAAGGCATAAGAAGGCCAAATTAGAATAGAAGACAACAATTCTAGCCCTTCCAAGAGCTAGAAACAACAAATTGGGACTGGTGATAGCAATTTGGGGCCTCCTGAGCAGTTGATGACAGCATTAAATGCTATTTGGTACATGCAACAATTAGACTTCAGGCTTTTCTCGCGTGAAAATCACAAATTTCTCCCTCTTTTAGCATTCTCTCACCTACTACATCTTGTGCTTAGCCTTTCTCAACATCTCTCAACCATTTGTAGCAAATCTCAGTCATATTTTGTGAACAATATGAGGATTTCTCCTGTAAAACCTAATTTTTTGCAAAAATTAGGGTTTGACAACAACCTTGGGACCAATGCCAACAAGATTAAGCATTGTACACTAAAATCAACACCTGAAATTCGGGGAGCTGCCAAAAACTCCCTAAGCTTCTACTTGCATATGATAGCAACATTTTCAAATGATGCGTTTTTTTCACTTTCGACACAAGTTTTTATTATCTTTGTGTGAGGAGGGTTTAATGCATCTCTTGGTATGCATAATCATGAGCTGCTACCAATGAAACAAAAGACCTCTCTTTCTCTTGCACTATTTTCTTTGCCTTTCCAAAGTATATAGTGTGAATGGCAATCTAATTGGCTTGTGCTTCATTGGCCATGAATCCTCAAACTCAAGCTTCTAAAATCCTCTCCTTTCTACCATAGCATTTAGCATCCTCCAAAATGTTATTTGAGAAAATTTATCCTCAACGTGGAATTCACGTTTTGCTATTTCGAGAAGCTCCCAAATGTATGGATCATAAAGATGGGCCCATGATCAAAATGCACCCACATGTGCTCAAGGTTCCCACCAAGTTGCATTCTGTTTACAAGGTCTAGACCACTTCTTGGACCCTTGACTGACATCTTAAATACATGGGGCTGGTCTCTTGATTCCAACTCACCTGGAAACAAAACACTCTTCAATTCTAGCACAACCTCCAAGCCCTTGGATGTGATGCTCGGTGTAGGTTTGGATAGTCCAAGCACTTTTCCATTCTCTTTCTATTAGACAAGGGTGTGGCATATTCTAAAAGCTCTGTCAGCTCCACATCCTCAATCTCATTGTCATTTGTACTTCTCTCCGACCAACATCTCAAACATCATATCCTTTGCTACAAAAGCTCCCATTTGCTTTGCAGTAGTGAAAGGATTAGATTTAGCTTTCCAGAGATAGACTCTTGAAATGGAATTCATATACCAATTATGAGATAGTTGCGCACACCAATGAATCACTAGCTCTATGGGCAATGGCATCAACTCTCTCTCTCCAATATGCAAGTAATGAATGAATGTGGAGGAGGGAGCCCAACAATAAATAAGCAAAAATATACCTAAATCTGAATCAGTTGGCCAGCAAAGTATAAGTCGACCATAAAATAATGGCCTAAAAACACAAAAATAGGCACCAAAAAAATGCATAAAACATGTTGTGTGCCTAGCCCACTATGCTACATCCAGCCCCACTCATGAGCTAACTAGTCTGTTAACACCCTCTCTCAAATCATTAACAATTTGATATAAGACAATGCTACAATGAGAATGACTAATCATAGTCCACACATCATGTCCATCAGAACAGGACCATGGGTACCCAAGTAGTTGGTCAGCCCACCATCAAAGTGCATTGAAGAGAACTTGCTATTAGTGTTGATCAAACCAACTCCCAAAAATAGAGAAAAGTCAAAGCAGCTCTCTATGTCTATCATCAATGCCACCCAATCCCACACGACCATCCTATCAACAATGCCTCCTCCTCGCTTTCATAAAACAGCCCATCATGAACATGGATGTCAATCCCAACGCCAAGATTTAAAACTTGTCTAACTTCCGTCGATGCATCAAGAAAGTCCCTCTCTAGATCTTGTGTTGCTTGCCCCACCTCACCACGTTCTCGTACTTCCTCCCTCGAGCCACTCGAGAGTCGTGGGGGATGACCGCATCACCAATACTAGAAACCAATAGAGCAAGGGATAGCTAGCCCCTTCCTCTTCTCTCAAGAAGATGACCCCTTCCACACCTTGGCCTTCACCTTGACCAAAGGATCCGTGAAACCAACCTTCCTTCCGTGGATGGGTGGTAAATCCTTGATTAAATTTTAATTACAGCAGCAAACAATAAATGCAAATCTGAAAATACAAATTTACCTACTAATCTTGGACAATGCACACCCGATTGGCCCCAAAATTGACGCTTCTTTCGGTATTTCTTTAGCTTTATTGTAGAAGAAGTTAATTTACAATGGGATCCTCCCGATCCCCTTTGCAATCCAAACTCCCCTTGCTATCCAAAGTGACTAGCAAGTCTTCAATCTGATTTGCCCCTTGATTCAAGCACTTAATTGGCCTTCACCCACTTCATAGACGATGGAAATGCCCTAAATTCAATGGTTGGCTGGTCCTCCACCTAAATTTGTCAATGATAACATCCTCTCCGCCAGTGCATTGATAAACCTTTGATAGTATCCCAGTGATGATAGAAATCTATGTAGTTCTTTAGGAGTATGTGGTGGAATCATAGCGACAATAACCTTTATCTCTTCAAGATTAGTCACAATACTAGCCAAGCTAACTATATGGCCCAATAACAATCCATATTGCACTCCAAAGACTCACTTCCTTGGATTAAGAGCAATGAAAAATTGTGTGCAACACTCAAAACATTTTCTTAAAATAATCACTCGTCTCTCCCTTGTGCTAGCTTCCCCTAGATCATTAATAAAGACTTTCAACTCCTCTAGGAAAATATTTGAAATTCACCTTCAACCCTAAAAAATCCAAGACTTGGAGCTTCCAATTTCTGGCACACTTCTCGAGGCTGCTGCTAAACCCTAATTTCAGCTGTAAATTAGGGTTTACAGCAAAGAAATTTGCAATTTCTCAACCTCCAACGATCCAAATGCTGAGATTTTCGGAGCAAGGCTGTGAAATGGCTGGGAGATGAAAGAGAAAATTGTAGAGAGAGAAAATTCAGAGTTTTGTCGTAAAGAATGACTGAAAATCAATCAAATGCAGCTGCTGCCCAGCCACAACAACATTAATTGCTATCTCCTAGCTGAGACATCCAAATCAGTTGTCACCTTCTACCTGGAAGCAATCACCCAGCTATGGAGGGTCCAAATCTGCAATCGCCTCCTCAAAACTCACTCATGGCTGGCTGTAATGGCTGAAAATAGGCTGGCCATGGCTGCTCACAGCTCTCCCACATTTGCTACAGCAAGAATGTTCTCATTTTTCCTCTTCTTCAGCCTTTTACCAACCTGTATAGGCAAGTTTGCCAAGTGGCCACCTTCCCAAATGATTTTTCCAACATTATCCATCATTTAGTCTTTAATTATTGAAAATTAATCTAATAATTATTTCAATGCCCGGAAAAATAATCTGACTGACCAATAATTAAATTTGTTAGGTATCTTCCACTCTCGAGTCTCTCTGTGCCATCTTTGACCATTAGATCGGCATTAGGTGCCATTAAACGTTGCATCTCTAGTGTCACCAACTGACACTAAAGGCCAAATCAATGACCTAGGCCAACAATTAACACTAGATACCACCAAGTACCTGTGTAACATAACTTATACCAGCTTTTGCCTTTGACATCTCATATTTTCTCGGGTCCTAGGATCGCAAATTTACTCTAACCCTAGTTGCACCTCACATGTGCAACATTTACTTAATCATGTGATTAATCCAGATGTTAAGTGAGGTTTCAAAAATATATGTCCTCATGACAGCCCTCCCCGTTGAAATCCTTGCAATTGTCCTTGATTGCATTGCCAAATGCATCAAAAGCAAAGTACTACACTAGAATTTCTATAGGGCATCATCTAGCAAAACCAAACCATAGTATAGCGAAAACCAAGCAGAAACCATGGCTAAAACATCATGGCATCATAAGACATGTTGCTTCCACAAAACCAGATGAATACCACCGAATATTAATGATCATACGTTGAAAACCAACATTTGATAATCAACCCCTCCTGATCATTAACTGATGCTACACCAAGTATAACCAATGTCATACCAAGCATAACTGATTACACACCGCGCATAACGGATGGAAATGTACAATTTCAGAGCTGCAGTGAAAACCATACCGATCTGCATACCAAACATAGTAACTAGTACATTGAATAGTGATCTCCTGGCAAACATATTGTTCAGCTACAATATCCTGAATGCATGTTGAATACATTCGAGATGCACTACTTCTAGAGCTGTCCGTTACTGAGAAGTAGAGGTGCTAGCTCCCTCACAAGCATCACATAATACTTTGGACCTCTACTCTGCTGAACCTGATTGAACCCGAACTAAAGTCAGCTCTAACTGGAAAGTATCACGGTAAAGCTGCAACAACTGAGGATAGTCTGCCGAGTCATCCTCCTCCATCCATTTGGCATCCATTGGTGAATAATTCTGAAACTTCACCAAGTACCTTCTAGAATCCTTACCCCTAATCTTCCTCTCTTTGCGTGCCAAAATTTACTCTGGTACAAGTATTTCATCGAGCTCTTCAACCCCCGATTGAATTTCAACAGATACATCCTCCGGCACATCTCCATGAAAAGGTCTAAGCAAGCTCACATGAAAGCCATTGTGTATCCGCGAGTGTGGAGGCAATTTCAGCCTATAGCATGCATCACTGATCCTCTCCAACACTTGAAATGGCCCATAGTATCTCTAAGACAGCTTTGGATACAATCACTCTTTGCCCTTCATCTTTTTCAGCCATGCCTTTTCAAATCGCAGCAATACATAATTGCCTTCTACAAAGTGCAAAGCATGCCTATGACGATCACTTGCTCTCTTTTGCTTATCCTGTGATCTTTGAAGCGCGTACTTAACCTTCTGATAAGCTGCATCCATGCTTTCCACATAGCGATCAGTCTCAAAGGTCTTATCTTTTGTGTGCAAAATAGGGGGTACTTTCTTACCACCCTCTATTGCCTCAAAAGGAGCCTTATAAGTGGAACTATGAACTCTGTTGTTGTAGGCAAACTCAACCAACGGCAAATATTGTTCCCACTGTGCTTTGTGGTCTGATACATGGCACTTCAAAAGATCTAACACTGTGGGATTTGCCTCCTTAGAGTGACCATTAGTTTATGGATGGAAGGATGAAGAGAATTTCAGCATTGTGCCCATATTCTCAAACAATCCTTTCCAAAACAAACTTGTCATCCATGGGTCACAATCACTAACGATTGGCTTTGGCATACCATGATACTTAAACACATGCTGCATAAAAAGTCATGCCATATGATCAGCCTTTATCTTTTTCCTCACTAGAATGAAGTGGGTCTGCTTATTGAACTTGCATATGATAGTCCATATCCCATCATTCCCTGTAGATGTGCATTAGAAGACTCCATTGAGTAGATTCCACCAACCTCAACTGTGTCACCTAGGGTGCTTTCTACTAGCTTGCAATCAGTCACGCACACTACACCCACTCTACAAGACAAAGATACAATACAATCTTTATCATTGGGGCTGGCTTATGCACAATTCTGGGCCTGGAGGCTTTGTCCAATCGCTAGGTAATGAAACTTCTGTGTTATGATTTGAAATGTGAAAGATTATTTGCAACCTCGTAGGGTGGCATATTTGGATGCATAGGTTTTTCATAAATGAATCAAGCGTCAAACGCAAACTTATATGAAAGCATGATTCAAGTATGATTTAAACCCTAGACCATAATCATACATGACCCTAAATTTTGTACATATTTTAACATCATTAGTGTCAAATGAAGACATTGGGCCGTAAAAGCTTGCTACCTTTTAATTACAGCGAAGCCCCAATTTCCAAATTCAGAATTTCAGCCTTCAAGCTTCAATTGTGCATGCGCACATGTGTGTGCGTGCGTGCATGCGTGCGTGCGTGTCTGTGTGTTTGTTCGGCTTCAACAGTGCAGGCTGATTACACTGCACACAGCAGTCTTTGAAGACAGAGAGAGAGAGAGAGAGAGAGAGAGAGGTCTTCTCTTACGAGAGAGAGAGAGAGAGAGAGAGAGAGAGTTGAGAGACAGAGCTCGATTAGAGAGGTCGCGATGGTGCCCCTGCTTCGTGCCGCCCTGCCCTCGCCTGGTCTGACGCGCCCTGCTGTCGCCTCGCTCTGCCTCGTTGCAGTCTGACGATCTGCCTGTCGTCCCCCCCAGTTCGAGTCAGCACCGTCGTCGCCCCTGATCGACTGTCCTTCGCGTTTTCTCAACAACGTCGACGCCTGAATCTCCGCCTGGTTTTTGACCTTCGTGCCTGCTCCCTGCGCCGCCAGCAGAATCCCTAGCGCCCTCTTTCTGCCGCCCTGCTCCTGGAGCCGTCAGGAGCAGACGCCCTGCTCCTGGAGCCGCCACCGCGTCCTGCTCCTGGCACCCTGTCCACGGCCAGCCGCCCTGTCTCTGACGCCCTGTCCATGGTTGCCTGCCACTGACGCCCTGTCCCCGGACGCTGCTGACGAATCCCTGCCCGGCACCCCAGCCTGTCCCGTCCTGCCGTGGAGACCGTCAGGCCTTTGTTTCGCCCTTCTGCCCCTGCACGGTGACAGGTAAAGCTCCGTTTTCATTCGTTGTCCTTGCAGAGTACACACCTGGACAGTGCCTCTATACAGAAAAGAGGGAGAGTGAGAGAGCCGGCAAGAGACAGGGCCAGTCCTCCTTCGAGTTCAAATCATCATATACGATGGCTGGTTTGGATCTGGATTTCATAGATCAAACAGTGGCAGCACTTGGTCCGGACTCTGATGCTGAGGAACCTGAGGATATGGTTCCGTGCAACGAAGAGATGCCCCCTGGTCCCGACATCCAGCCTGCGGGTAAACGTACCAAGCATACTTCGGAAGAGATAGGTGTTTCTCAGGATCGGTCCTATGCTCAGGTTGCTTCGGATCCTGTGGACTCTCAGGAAGTGGACTGGGAGCATTTGCTGGAATTTGCAAACACTTTGCTTGGAGATTATGTTCAACATAATCAAGAAGTCTTTTCTGAATCGGCACCTGACGATGTTTTGGATGCCACCGTGGACCCAAAAACTGTCCTACGCTCCTTTTCGGTATTTTATGATCGAGCTGTGATACTCTTCTTCACTGGTCGAATCCCCTTGCTTTCCCGTATTCGCCAATGGTTGCACAGTCTGCTCCAAGGGGAATGTGTTGAAGAGATTTTTGTTGGCTCCCGGGGCTTTTTTGAGGTCCTGTTGAAATCGGAGACGCACCGTGCTGCTCTCTTGTCTAAACTGCCTTTGTTTTTTGAACGCCGGTTGGTTCATGTGGTTCCATGGCGTCCAATGGCAGATTTTCAGCGTCTGCTGCAACGCGAATGCCCTGTGTGGGTAGAGGTGGAAAATTGTCCGGTTGTTTATTGGCCCCTATTAAAGGATGCTATGGCCGCTGTGGGCACTGTTCTGGTCCCTCCCAGTCTCAGGGCTGTGAATCGCAACCGCTTGTGTATGCTATGGGACACTGCAAGAAAAAGGCCTGCCTGGTTACGCCTCAATTGCTCTGGTATGCACCCGTTACACTTTCGTTTGAAATGGGGCAATTTTGCAGGCCATTGCTTTTCCTGTGGACAGTTGGGGCATTTTATGGCCGAATGCCCCGAACAGCAACACACTTCTAATGTTGGCCATGCTGCGCCGCCCATGGAAGATATGGTGTGTGATGCCCCGTCGTTGGATGCTACCCATCAGCCCCAAGCTCTGGCCAAAGGTAAACAACAGGTTTCGGGTCTGGATTCCAGTGCCACTAATTGGGTGGAAGTACATGCAAAAAAAGCCAACAGGGTTGTTGCTGGCATGGAGAACACTGTGCCTACTACCTCACAAGATTCCATGCGTACATATATGCGCAGGAAGGAAATGTTGTCTTCCGAGCGCTCTGCTCCTGCTATGGTTTCCTCTGCCCCCCTTCATCAGCCAGCCAGGAAAATGTATTCGGATCGTCCAAAGGGTCCCCCTGCTAAGCTGGCATTTGATACCAGAGGTAATGTCATTACCCCGTGGGACCGTCGTTATCCCCGTTCCACCCCCAAGCCAGCAGATATGCCGTCCACTTCCAAATCTGGTCCTCGGAACTCTTTTGCAGTGTTGGCGGATTTCTTGGACGAGGGCGTCCTGGACATTCTCGCTGACAAAGTCAAATCGAGGCAAGTTGTGCCTCGTACCTGATTTTGTTTTGAATACACATGAAAATAGCCACGTGGAATGTGCGAGGAATTTGTTCTCGACACAAGCAACATGCCATGTGGACTATATTGCATGAAAATCAGTGGGATGTCCTGTGCGTTGTTGAGCACAAGAGTCACGGTGAAGCCGGAAAAGTGGTAGATTGCCATGGCTTTCGATTGTTTTATGCAGGGACACAGGCCATGCATTATTCGGGTGTGCTCATGATTGTCCATAACAAATATCAGCCGGTTCTTATTAAAAATGATGTTCATGGCCGTTTTTTGGTGATTGAAATTATATTCGAAGGGAAAATCTTATGGCTACTTGGCCTCTATGCTCTGAATGATTCCTTATCTCGTCGGGCGCAGACTTTGCAGACCTCCTTGTCACTTGGCAGACGGGGCTTCTTCATGGGGGATTTCAATATGTGTGTTGATTCTTCCCAGTCCACATCGGAGCATTCGGTGATGGATGCGCCGGAAAGTCGTATGTGGCATGCGTTGGCTCTTGCTGTTCTTAAGCAAGATCTCTGGTCCTGGCTACACCCGTCTTCTACAGGGTTTACTTTCCATTCTGCCCAGTATGCAACAACATGGTCGCGATTGGACCGTATATATATCATGCAGAATGATGATTTTCTTCCCGAGCTGCTCGAAATAAAAGTGCTGCAGCAATATGCCTTGTCGGACCATTTCCCTCTGCAGCTTGAGCTGCTTGCACAACCCGTTGCACCTTTCAAGCAATTTCTAGAGAGACTCCCTTTGCGTTTCAATTCGTCCTACCTGAAGCATGCAATCTTTCAGGGCTATATGCAGCAATTGATTGACAGATTCCTCTTGGACTTCTCTTCTCAGGACACTGCGTCATTTGAAAGGTTGCTCTCTAATGTGCAGAGGGTTGCTCGGCAGTATGGGATCTATCATGCCTCTCTTTGTCGGCAGCGTCGCAAGGCAGCCGAGGATATGCTGGCTTTGGTTCGTTCTCTGCTGGTGGACACTCCGGATGATGCATTTCTGCTCGCCCTGGCCATGCGAGTGGCTGATCTTATTAAAGAATTCCACTTGAAATCATATCAGCAGGCCAAACTGCAACATCTGACAGAGACTCTACAAGATAGTGCATGTCAGACCCATAAGTTCTTTCGACCTCTCCATGCCTCTCCTGCTCGGGAAAATATGACCAGACTAGAGGATGCACAAGGCCACCTTATCCTGGATCCGCAGACTATTGTGCATATGTGCAGGAATTATTTCCGTGACCATCTCGGCTCCACTTCTCCACCTTCAGCCCAAATCACTCAAGCCCGTTCGGGTTTTTTTGACCTGGTCTGCAATCAGCTTCCGCAGGACATGCAAGCTACTATGGAGTCCGATATTTGTGAGGCAGAGGTGATGGACGTCTTGTTACACTTGCCCAAGGATAAAAGTCCGGGTTGGGATGGTCTCACCAATGAGTTCTTCGAAGCTTTTGCTACCCAACTGGCGAAGCCATTGCGGGCGTTGTTTCAACAGGTGTGGCAAACGGGGATTATGCCTTCCTCATGGAAAGAAGGCCTTATTAAACTGCTTCCCAAAGTTCCTTCGCCATCTAAGTTGACACAGTGGCGCCCCATTTCTTTGATGGGTTCAATGTACAAAATCTTTTCCAAAGTAATGGCGAATCGGCTTCATAAGCATCTCCCGGCCATTGTGCACCCTCTACAGTATGGTTTCATCAAGGGCCGCAATATTCTGCACAATGTATTGAATGCTCAACTGGCTATTGATTATGCAAGGCATTCTAATCAGGAGGTAGTACTGATTCAACTGGACCTGGAAAAGGCTTTTGACTATTTGGATTGGTCTTTCGTGGCTGAACTTATGTCTGCTATGGGCTTTGGTCCCCGGATGTCGCGTCTAATCTACACCATCAACGCTGCAGCGTCTTCGCGAGTCATGCTGAACGGAGGTGTTACTGAGCCATTTGTACTTGCCCGCTCTGTCAGACAAGGATGCCCTTTGAGCCCTCTATTCTTTGCCCTTGCGACACATCCAGTTATTTCAATGTTATCCCATATGGCAGCCTCTTCTCAGTTGGCCGGTCTGTCGCTTCCTACAGGACATCACTTCATTAGCCAATCCCTGGCGGATGATACTTTTATGATTTTGCGTGCGGACAAGGACAACCTTCGACGAGCATTGGATGTTTGGGGCATCTTTGGTCAGGCGTCCGGCCTTCGTATCAATGCACTCAAATCAGCCATTCTCAGCTGCACGGAGTCGGACTTGCAGTCCTTGGACTGGCAGGGTCTGGTTGTTCCTCGTGGCTCAATTGTCAGGCACCTTGGGTACCCTTTGGGTGTTGACGTTCCACCAAAGCAGCTTCTCCAGTGGATTTCCCAGAAAATGGTGGCTAAGTTTATGTATTGGAAATCTCAAGCCTGGCCCTTCCATATTCGCCTCAAAGTGGCCCAGACAATTATGTTGCCAATGCTCACATATTTCTTGCCATTGTTGCCCTGGACTACTACGACTCTGAATGCTCTCACTCAGTCTATTCGCTTCATGCTATGGAAGAAGGACTCATTGCATGCAGGTATTTCCTGGATCTCTTGGTTGCATGCGTGCACCCCCAAACGCATGGGTGGCGGAGCTATTTTGGATGCCCAAACTCACATGCAGGCACTCCGTTGGTCTCTTTTCCGCGCCATGTGCTCGGATCATCATCCATGGGTCGATATAGCCCGTTATTTCCTTGAGAGCCATGGGCTTCTACATGGCAATACCCAAATCAGGAGTTCTTGGTGATCACTATTCCAAGCTTCCGCCCGTAGACTAGTATGCGGGCCTCGAGATCCAATCCCGAGTCACGTTAGCCTCTTGTGCAGGACTCGAAAAGCGAGGGATTTACAGCCAGAGCCCCCCCTGGCACCCAAGCGTCCTCATGCTCCAAGCAGAGCTCAACGGAGAGACCTCTCGCGGCAGGTTCGGTCCACGTTCCCGGCGCGGTCAACAACCCCCTTGGTTAGGGTCAGGCAGGCAGTCGGGGGTAACTGAAGCTGCCACTCCCTTCAGGCTTTCAACCTGAAGCATTAGATATCATTTCATCCTTTAGCTCTTTGAGCAAACAATGCAAATAGTGCTTTCTAACTGTTACAAGCACAATCAATTCCAGTGGTCGTTTATTTGGCCAACTGTTAAGGAGTGAATCCTTCTCTCCGAATGCATCCAGCATTCGATACGGGATCAATTGCGACTTGGCAAGATCCCCAAGGTTTTGTTTGTTCACCCTTTTGTCCTTGGGTTAGGGCCATACCCTATTAACCCAACTTAACCAATACCTTAGGTTTTATTAACAATAAATCCTGGCGACCATGTCGCTCCAATTTATTGATTGATCATTTGCTTCCAAGCAAATACCTAACTTCCCTTTACTTGGCAATTTTCCCCCAAGAAAGGTGATGTAACAGATGTTCTGCCATCCATCTCTTCCTCTAAAGCTCCCCCTGCCTCTAAACTTACCACGACCTCCTGAAACGTGCATATCGCCAAGTTGCTGATTCAATCTGTTTTGCTGGTTGTCACTACCACATCTTGTACCACGCCCTCTTGAAGAGAACCTGCCACATCCCCTTCCTGAACTGGAGTAGAAAGCTTGGACCTGTTCACCACTTCTTTCAGATGTCTCACTCTACATTTTGATCTCTTCAGTGATCATAAGGGAGACCAACTCATCGAAACTTGGAAATGGCTTTCTGACATCTATGGAAATTACAAAAGACTTCCAAGCCTTTTCATTGTTAAGTCCACCCAAGGTAGACGACACCAAATCATCATCATCGGGCATTGCATCAATAGCTGCCAATGCATCTGCAATGCTCCTTACCTTCAGTGCATGCTCATTGATAGACATCTTCCCTTTCTTCAATGTATTCAACTCTTGCTTGAGTTAAATCTTTCGTGCCTTTCTTAATGCTGATTCGAGGTTCTCCAGTTCTTCTTCGTCGCTGCTTACTCATTTGGTGTGCTCCTGGAAACGGGTCCTCCAGAAGGCCCAATGGCATCCAACGGAGGATCGCTTGGCTACTAACTCTTTTCAATTGGAATTACTGGCGGTCTCGCGTTTACTTGCATGGGAAGGTAAACATGAGCTTAGACCACAATTCAACCGGATGGCCCGTTTGGGCTTGTCTTCAGTTGCGGATACCACCCTTGCCAGTCGCAATGTGCTTATATCTTTTCGTACGGCTCGGAGGCTTTTCAGGATCCCTCGGGGATATAGGCCTTTATGGGAACAGCTTTTGCAGATGCTCCAGAGCAGACAACCCTTTTCTGCCCCTGCTTCAGATCATCCCTGGTTGGTGAAATATTGTTAGGCTTTAGATCAATGATATGATTCTCGAGCATTGCTGATGGAAGTTTCCTTGGCAAAGACTCTAAATACAGCAAGGACTAACTTAAGCTTTGCATTCAAGCTAGGAGTCCATCGTCTTTGCAACAAAGAGATGTTCTTGCCAAATGCATCCAAAAAGCATGAACTCTTATGACACCATGGCATACCCAACAAAACATCACATCACACAAGAGGCATGATTTACACACACCTCTTTGTTGTCCACCTAACTCTACAGAAGGGCATAAGTTGTAAACGGGTCCTAGTTAATGCCTGGAGACATATCTTGGTCAAAGACTTTGAATAGCCCCTTGGGAAAGACTTTTGGTGTCATTGTGGGTAGGGAATTAAATGCTTTAATTTCTTGGACTAAGGTTTCTGTAAAGTTTCAATGCTTTTAAGTTCAAGAGGCTAGGAATTCAAAATTGGGGTTTGGGCACAGCCGTGTACTTTTTAATTTACTGAAGTATCATTGGCTGGAAATTCAGCCTCATGGGCAGGTTTGCCACTTGGCCTGCAACTATGTTTACAACCATGCAAGGCTAGAGAGAACCATTCTAGGCAGTGCCGAGGGCAACGAGCTAAGCAACATCCTGGGCAATTGGACAGCTGAGAAACACTAACCAGCAGGTGGCAACAATAGTAGAGCATTGACCAGCAGCAGGTGACAACATCTAATGCAGCATTTAATGCTGGCAACAGCATTTAATGCATAATTTTCAGTGTGCGACCAGTTTTTGGCCATGGACATGTTCAGGGACTGAAAATGAGAGAATTCTCTCTCTCCTATCGTTTCTCTCTCCTCTAAACATGATGGACGTGCAATCTGGTGAAGAAAATTGATGCTCCAAGTCTCGGTTTTGAACCTAGATACATGCATGCATGCCTCAATGTTTTGTAAAGATTGCTGCTGTAAATTCAGCTGGGGGACAGCAAATTCTATGAGATCTGGTTGTCTACAACAAAGCTGATTGCACACAATAATAGAAGACTTAATTTGTCCTCGCATTGCGCAATCAAGGGGCAAATTGTTCTTTAGAGTTGCTGGTTGCAAGGAACAGCAAATTGCTCCAAAGTTATCGTGGACTTTAGCTGAGAACAGGGCGAGGGCACGACAAGCTGATGGTGGCAGCCACATTTAATACTTTGTATTTGCAGTAGTAGTGGGCATTACATCTTGCTCACACGTGGTTAATCTCTCCACTCCTGCATCCATGCAAGGAGTATCAGCCACCAAGCGCCCCCTTGAGAATGGGGTTGCTCACACGTGGTTAATCTCTCCACTACTGCATCCATGCATGCAAGGAGTATCAGCCACCAAGCGCCCCCTTGAGAACAGGGTGGATGGCAACACAGACAACAGAGACAATGGAGGCAAGGCACAGAAATGCAGGGATGCAATGGATCTTCACTATGCTCATGCTCTGCACAACAATCTCCCAGATGATCTCAACATCAAGAAGCTTCTGTGGGAGGAGCAGAAGAAGTTCAATGAAAAACAAAGGAGCTGTAGCACTGAAGAAAAGCAAGTCCTTTGAACCCCTGTGGCATTTTCCCTCTCCTGCCTCAAGCAGAGGTACTCAAAGTTTGCTTATTGTGGTCTACATATGTTCTCCATGGGGCGTCCCCCTACTGAAGATGAGTTCCCTAAATGGTTCTCAAGCACTTTTGGAGGGAGAGCATAAGTTTTTTCTGGTTGTGGTTGGCTTGTGGGCAGAAAGAGAGTGGATTGTTAACTCAGCAGCTGGCTTGAAAGGAGACCTCATGTACTCACTGCCATGGTCTTCAGGATTTTCCCCTAACGCCATGCTCCAGCATGAATGTCTGTTTGTGTCTCTTTCACAGGCCTCCCTGTGTATCTGGGATGGATAGTGAGGTTTCAGTTTTGCTAAAAGCATTGGGGAAGGTACTATATGCTCCAGCTGTTGCCAACCATAACAGAGCGCTCGAGCAGGAGAAGAAGGTCTGCATACTCTAGGATCAAAGGAAGCATTAGCTTGATGTGCTGGAAGTCTTTGACGCAAACAGAATCAAAGTCGCCGTTGATGTTAAATTCTCACTATATCTAGATGCTCGTTTTGTCTGCAAACAATATGGACACTTCACAAAGGAATGTCCCAGAAGATTAGCAGAGAGAGACACTGCCCAAAAACTGCACGAGTCTTCAAAGGTGCCTGAAAAGTATGCAAGCACAAAACATACAGGTACTGTCTAGGCTTTCATCCCTAAACCTTTCTTGCAAGAAACTCGGAAAGCAGACAAAGCTAAAGGCAGGAAACTCTAGGAACAGTCCAAACCACAGGGGGTGGAGAAGATAGCTGGCCCACTGGCTAAATCTGCAAAACAAATGCACAGCAATCGCAATAAAGAGAAATTCTCTCCAAGCAAGGAATACAGTCAGACTGGCCCATCCTCCTCATTCGTGCCACCTAAGGGCAAGAAAAACATTTCAGTCAAAAAGTTAGCCTGGAATCCACTGGTTGACTGCAACTACTGGAAGGAGATGATTTCTATCATCCTTACTGACATGCAGACAAATGCATTGAAATGCGCTGCCATCTCCTAGAATGTAAGAGGATTGAGGTCTCAGAAACGCAAGGAATTTCAGTGAAGGGATGTGGATGAATTCCAGTTTTTAGCCTGGTCCTCTAATCTCCCGGAGCTTTGTCCTTTCTCAATTGTACAATCATTTTTTGGAATTAATGTGAAAGTAAATACCGCAAAAGCACCAAGGTCTGTGGGCCAATGGGTGTCGATTTGTCTCTTTTCTTGAGGGAAATCTAGCCCTAAGTGATGAAGTGCTCAATTTTTCAAGTTATTATTTAATTTATGCATCTATTACTTGCTGTAATCAGTGTGGATCTAAATTCCACCACCCTTCTCAGTCAATGGAAGTTGATAACCTCCCATGTTTTTGTAAGTCCAATTTGCATCTATAGCTGCACGCCAATGTTACCATACATGCTATTATGCATTCTGGATTGCATACCCCTAAACATAATTCCTTGCAAACCTTGTACATCAGGCTGAAAACTAGTAGCATAATTCCCTAGTATCCCATGACTATCCACAGCATTCCCAATCATAGCCTAAAATAACAGACAAATAGTTAACTATCCAAAAATTGCAGGCTTGTTGACACCTTGGCCATAGGCAGATTGTTGAAATGGAGTTACCTATTGTTTGCATTAGAATCTGTGCATCAGAAGGCATATGCAGAGACAACTGCTGATGAACCTTGCTAGGCTACATAGAATGTGGATGCTTCTAAGGCAAAGAAGAAACTTCCATAGACTCAACAAATTGAGAATACTGACAGAGGTTTGGTAGAGTACTCACAGTATCAACTAGCAAGCTCTAAAACATGTATCTGCTGCTTGATTTTCAAGCTATTTAAGCTCTCTTGAATGAGAGCACATCCAATGCATTTGCAGCTTCTGTGGAATCATCAGTAGATGCATTATCATATGACAATTGCATTTCCCATGAGGATTCCTGTTTCTCATTCCAATCATCAATTCTGTGAGACATCTTTGCTAATTTCCCTTCCCCATGACAGCAACCAGCAACTTCTGTTTACTCTCAAGACAACCACAAGCTCACCTCCTTAAAAGGATGTCGTTCAACCTTCAACAGAAGACTTAAGGGCCATGAAAATTATTTTTGGAAAGCACAATTAATTTTAAGCTAAAATTCAGAGTCTACAGCCTTTTCTCAATCAAATAGTACAAGTGTGCGTTTGGAATTATCTCAGCAAGTAGCTAAGTTCAACACTGGTTTTTCATATAACCATTGTATTTGTGATATACTTAGCTACTCTTTACAAAGTTCCTTGTGCTTCGTATTTTATCTCAAGGGGATTTTCTCCGAGGTGTTATTGATAGGATTTTCTTCTCTCCAAAAAAAAAAGAGTCAACCTTAGCATTGTCGAGCTAGATACATCAAATGTCTTAAATGAACATCATGGCACAGATTTATGGATGCTCAAAATTGACCAAATTTCAAGCAAAATTAGCTGGTGATACTAGCATACTGAACAAGAAACTTCTACACGAACCTTGAATATCATAAAGCTCTCGCCAGAGCGTGAGTCTATGACAGTCACATCATTATCTGAAATGAGGGAATGCTGTGTGAAGGGCCACCAAAGAAGCTGGCCAGCTTTTTTTGGCATATCTAGTAATCTCTTCATCCTTTTTAAATGCGCTGCCTCTAATACTTCCTGAAGTTGAGAAAATATTCTACCAGAATCTACAAACCATTTTATAAGGTCATCACTTGCATCTTTGTGTATACTAGGAAGGACTAATACAGGCACCCTGCAAAAAGATAACCAAAGTTAGAAGCTGGACATTAAAAGTCAGTAGCATTACATATTAAGTACAGAAAGATGAGATTATTGCAAGTTCGAGGAGATTAATCTGTTGAGAACAGACACCATGCTGCCACATCTATTCACTTTACCGGTGGCATCAGAATAAGCTCCTTACTGTTCACAACACAATCTTTCCTGTTTAATCATACACGTCACTCTTTTTTTCTCCTTACAGATATAGTTTTCATTCATATAGTTTTTGTTCATGCATCTGTCATCGTTAAAATATCGCCTCAAGGTGAAAAGGAAGCAGAAAACTATCCACCAAGGGTACTGCCTTTACAGAAAGATAGATTGTCCAGGCAAAGCAAATCATAAGACATCCAAACACAAACACACTCCATTACAATATGGGCACCACTTGTTTCATAACTGCTCTTCAGAATTGTTTCTGCTGGTTGGTTTTTATTTGCATGTCATCATACATACTGCAGTTTATGATAGCCATATAATCTCATTAAATAACCTATAATGTCTCGTGAGCATGGTCACACAAGCACAGAAAAATGTTTTGACTTCATTGTGATTTGGTATTTATAGTCATTTTGTAACATCCACTGTATATCAAGGCTAACTCATGAATTTCCATCAGCATCTATAACAACGATTTCATTAATTTCATTAATTTAGACAAGCACTAAGGAACTGTCAGATTGATCAAACTATTACCCAATAGATAAATACAACAGGTATTGATACTAGTTCCTCAAGAAAAATGGGAAAACAGCCACCTTTGTTGCAAGTAAGCTACCAATTGTTCTTCATTTCCCAGTCCATGGTCAACCAAGATGATTGCACTTATATCAAAACCTCGAAGCATTAGACCTTCAAAAGCTGTAATGGTGCTTGATATGCCGCCCAGTTTACCATCCCCAACAAGAAGTCCAGGCAATCTCAATGGCCTGCAGAATCACCTAGAGCGAGGAGAAGCAGGTTAATGCTCCTAAACAAAGTTATTATCTACACACTGCAGCATTCAGCTGCCAAAACTTTAGCAAAAGAATCACCTACCAAAATGTGCAGAAAAAGATTTTATTAACGCAGGTAAATGTGTCCTTTCCCCCTCTTTTGGATCAGGAAAAACTGAAAATGAGAGATTAACAACAGCTGCATATACTATTTCTTTAAAAGGACAGTTGCAAGTTAACTGCATCTTTGAGAATCTTATACCCCTGCTGTCCTCATACCAATTCCTAGTATGTATAGGTGCAGAATCTTCATACCAATTCCTAGTATGTATAGGTGCAGAATCTTTTTTCAACCATTTTTCAGAATGGCATCATCAGAATAGAGGACGAGGCATACATGTGCTAAAATGAGAGATTAAATACAGCTACAAATACTATATCATTAGAAGGACAGTTCAAAGTTGCAACTTGCAAGGCATGCCCATTATGGTCACATGAGATTTGGCAATCTAATAACACTCTAGTGTTGTCAAATGTACATTTATTGGCTGCAATTTGGAAAGCAAAGGCATCGGTTATATGATCCACGCACTCACATGGTTTTTGTAAGTAGGGATGTTATCTTTGTTGAAAATGCAACCTTTTCACGTGACCAATTTGAAATGCCAGTCGCACATAATTCGAGTGATATTTTTGAAGGTCTTCTACCACTTGCTTTGGGATCCAAGCCAGATGTAATTGCCCAAACAGATGTGTTACAGCAAGCTATTGCTACTCCACATGCCCCTGATCAGCAACAAATTGATGGTGGTTTGCCTCCAACAGGGGAATATGCAGTTGAACAAGAAAGGGCTGCTATAAATGCAACAAAAACAGTTCCTAGATGGCTGTTACAAACTCTCCACGAGAATAAAATTGATGCTCCTTTATCTCGATGCAATAGAAGGGCCGCTAGATAGGCAGCACATAATGCAAAGGGCCCACATCTGGATGATAGTACAGAAGTAGAGGCTCCTTTGATGAGCATGTGTTTATGAGCTCATTGTTGGATGATGATAAGCCTACTTCCTTTGATGAAACCTAGCAAGATGCATATTGGTTGCAAGCCATACAAGAAGAGTTGGACTCTGTTGCCACTAACGGTACTTGGAATCTTGTTGAGTTGTTGCTTGGCAAGAAAGCTATCGGCACCAAATGGGTTTTAAACTCGAGGACAAGGCTAATGGCACCATTGACAAATGTAAGGCACGTTTGGTAGCAACAGGCTATATGCTTAGAAGAAAGGCATCAATTATGAGAAGACATTTGCTCCTACATCCTGCATGAGTATTGCAAGGTGTGTTGTTGCTATGGCTACACATTACACTTGGAAAGTGCATCAATTAGACATAAAGACAACATTCTTGAATGGTGACCTTCATGAGGATGTCTATGTCTCACAATCTCTGAGGTTTGTGGTGGAAAGAAAAGAGCACTTGGTTTGCAAGTTTCATAAGGCTCTTTATGGATTGAAGTGGGCTCCTTGTGCATGGTATTCAAAATAATTGATGCCTATTTGGCCACCATTGGGTTCAAAAATAGTCTCAACTGCTTCCAAACTCTACATTCAAAATGAAAGGGAGGGACTTGCTAGTTATCATTCTTTATGTGGATGATATGCTGCTCACCAGACCTAGAGAGGATAAAATTGCAGAATTCAAGGCTGATTTGAAACATGCTTTTGCTTTATCACATATATGGGCTACTTACACTACTATTTAGGGATTCAATTCACATGGTATCATCATGTCACAATCACAATATGTGGACAAGCTTTTGCATAGGTCAAACATGCAAGACTATAAACCTCTAAGCACTTCCATGGAGCCAGGGCTGAAACTGTCCATGCATCATGGTAATGAGATGTCTAATGTTGCAATTTACAGGTAAGTCGTTGGCTATCTTATTTATCTTTGCAACACACGCTTTGTCATACAATTTGCAATACCTCAAGTGAACAGATTTATACACAGCCCACATGCACATTGGCAGGCTGTTAAGCAGATCTTATACTATTTGTAAGGTACTCAAACATATGCATTACTATTTCCCAAGGGGAGACTTGTAACTACATGCTTACAACGATTCAAATTGGGTGGTGACTCAGACACTCAGTAGTATACTAGTGGACAATGTTTATTTCTAGGCCGTTCATGCATTTCATGGCTTAGCAAGAAATAACCTACAATGGCTACCTCATCTTGTGAGGCTAAGTACAAGGCAACTTTCACAACAATAGTTGAATGTGTATGGCTACGTAGATTGTTGGAGATTGATCTATAGATCTCATTGGAGGGTCCTACACTCTTTTTTTCAAACACTCAAAATAGTTTTGCAATAGCACGAAATCCTTTGTTTCATGCTCACACAAAACACATTGAGGTCCACTATCGTTATGTCAAAGAAAGATGTAATGCAAGAGAGATCTTTTTGACGTATGTTCCTACACATAAAAATGTTATAGACTTTCACCAAAGCATTACCACATGAGAAGTTTAAGGCTTTTCTAAAGTCCTTGAACTTACTACCCTTTGGTGATTGATCTTCCTTGTACTTCATCACATTAGCACTGCAAGGGGGTGTTAGAATTTGCCAATTCTCGACAGTGCCCAATAATGTAAGTTATGTAATGTGGTCACTTATTGAAGTGTCAATGTATAGTGTACATCTAGTGTCTTAGGATATTATTGTAGTGACACTAGGCTCTAGAGTAAACAAATCTAGCTCTAGTTAGTAGGTGGAAGTGTGGTTAGGTCAAACTTAGACCTAAACCTTAGTTGTACTTTCATCTTTCATTATAGTTCAACAAGCATAGTCACCAAGGGCTGGGGGACGAAGGAAAATAGGGGAGGAGGGACGAGGAATTGGGATGAGAATGGGGACCTAAAAATTATATATTTTCTAGACATAACTGAAATACTCTATAAAGAGACTAAACAAATACAATAGCCTAACTCAAAAACCTTATAAAAATATCCCATACAAGTTTAAAACAATGCATGAGCCATGAAAGTTGAAACCTAAATGAATAATGACTACCCATAGAGTAGAAGTAATAATTGTCAATGCTAAATGGTGACTCAAAAATGTTGTAGTCCACAATAAACACTGAATAATGAGTACTCGGATTGAAGACAACAAGAAAAAATACAAATTGAAAAATGTAGTAAAAATCAAAACTAAGAAATCATAAATGCCATATGACATAAAGACTAAAGTTCAACAATGACCACAAAATAATGAGTCCTCAAACTGAAGGTTGAAAGAAACAATACAAGTTGAGAAACAATAAAACTAGTAGACTGAAGACTACAAGAAACAATATGAATAGCACAAATCCTATGACACACGTCATTCCCTGCGGTCCATCCCCCCCGTCCTAAGACACGTCCCCTTGTGATGGACCACTGCATGGAGATGCACCCTTTCCAAGACGCATTGGAGACAGATCCCACATTTCAAGATGGGGTCCCTACATTCTAGGCCCATGTCCCCTACATCCCCTGCGACTATGTCAATTAGTAAGTATACTCTCGTTTAGCTCACAAAGTCTATTGTTTACTATCAACTCTCTTATTTCTCTCTCCTCCATAGTTAGTTGCTTTCTCTCACACTCATCCCCTTTCAACAGTGGTAGTGCCACTTCCAAGGCAGTTGAGAGGGGGTCTTTCCCAAGGAGGTAGCACAAATTCTCCACCCCTGGTATCCATGTTCATCAATGGGTAGCCACTAGTGCAATTGGATCCTAGATGTCCCCCTCACTCAAGCGCCTTATGGCATCTCTAATTGGCTCAATCATTATATTTCCCTAGGCTAGTTTCTTAGGTGTCCTAGGTTATCCTTAGAGACCTTAGGCTAGTTAGACTTCATTTCGTCTAGGCATAGCCACAATTTTTCAAGTCTTGTGCCACACACTTCCTTCTTTCATTTACTTCCATTCATAGTTGCCTCCGTACGAGGTACTGTACAATTCGTACAGTATCGTGCGGTACGTATCCATACGAATTCGTACGTGATTTTGCACCTATTTAGGCCACCTCGCTTGGGCGTCCTGTGTCCCGCGTCACGCATTTCCCGCGCCCCCGCTTGTACTCCACCTGCCTGCGTGGCACTTTTTGGGGGGTGAGAAGCCTTGGATACCTCATCCCACCCCCTTTTCCAGCCATGCACTCCCCTCCCCAGCCCTCTTTGGATTCCTTCTAGCTGGCAGCCTTCTATTTGACAATTGACCCCTCTTTGACTGTTTAAACTTTGACCCTTCTCTCATCTACAAAAGGTGCTCCTCTCCTCCATGCTTCCACACCAATTCAGCAAGCACTTACCATTCTCATCTTCCTCTCTTGGATCTTGATTCTTGAATGGACTCCTGATTTCTCATTCTCGAATATCCCCTCTTTCCTGCACCCTATCAAAGCATTTGCCATTCTCAAATCTCATCTCCCATCCCGTCTATCCCACACCCTATCAAAGCATTTGCCATTCTCATCTCCCATCGCCTCTCTCTCACTCTTGCTCTTTCAACTTTACCCCAACCCTCCGGCCTCTCAAGTTTCCCTCCCTTTCAACTTTCAAGTTTCAAGACTCTCTCTCTCTCTCTCTCTCTCTCTCTCTCTCTCTCTCTCTCAGAGTTAGTTTCCTTTCTTATTTTGCTTTGTGCTACATACATATTTTGCCCAAATAGTTGTACCATCATACACATGATTGTAACTCATGGTCTCATAGGTCATTTTGGCCTTTTGTAGACGTTAATATTTCATTTCATCTGTGTGTGTGTGTGTGGCCAGCGTGGTCAGCTCTCAACCTGCACCGTGTGCAACCGGTAGTATTCAGACTCCAATGATTAGTGTGCGAAAATTCAGCTTCATGAGAGTGTGCTCAACCTGCATGAAAACAGGGCAATGTGTGCAGACTGTAGTGTGCTCACCGCTAAGTACTCAGCCCTATCCTCTCTCTCTCTCTCTCTCTCTCTCTCTCTCTCTCTCTCTCTCTCTCTCTCTCTCTCTCTCTCTCTCCGGATGTGACGACTGTTGGATGTGAGAACGTAGCCACTGACTCTACACGTGACGACTGCTGGATGCGAGAACGTAGCCATTGACTCTGCACATGACGACTAACTCTGGAGACGCCCGTCTGCCTACACACTGTTGCAGGTGCCTAGGGGCAAATGTTACAGTGCTGATGACTAGCGGGGCAGTGGACACCTCTCTGGCGTGAAGCAGACCTATCGTGATCAAGGGCACGTCTCTGCGCAGAGAAACAGTCACGTCTCTGCATAAGGAGACTCCGGCTGCCTTGGAAGTCGATGTGCATTGGATGCTGTCTAAGAAGGGTCTGTAGGGTCAATGCAAGCACACTGAGTGGCTGTCCTAAACTACGAGATGGTAGAGACTACTGACAAAGAAACCAGTGGACATGAGACCGAACTTGATACACAACCAATCGGGCCAACCACAGGAGGAACTGCATCAGAAGGGCGGTACAAGACCCCCACTAAGGACGAAAAGTTCTACTATAGACAAAACAAGAGAGCTCGTGAAAATGCCACTTCCACAAGTGCCAAGTGATGGACAAAGATGCAAAGGCCGACTGCAACAAATGGTTTGGATGACATGAAAGCCCTCATAAGAGCTGAGATTGCAACAATATGTATGCCAATGTTTGACAAGGTGACAAGTGACATGAATGCGATGCATGAAACATGGGGAAAGGAATTGAATGCTAAAATGGATGCAAACCTGAAAGCGTGCATGGGGATGTGTGGCAATATGCAGCAAAAAGTCATGAATGATATGGGCACAAAGCAAAAAGACGTATATGAAAATTTGCAGGAGACATTCAGGGAAGAACTAAGTGATGCTGTAGAAGCAAATAGGAAATCATGCTCTAATGGCTGGGATGATGCAAAATACAAAGAAATCAAGGTTGACTTGCAAATGGATATGATAGATAACTTGAACAAGGTAAGGGATGCTTGGAAAGCAGATATGGATACATTGAAATCCAATACAAATGCACGCATATAGCAGCCAAGGACATGGAGATTTACCGAACTCAAAAGGCAATTAGAGTCATGTAAGAATGAATTAGAGACATACAAGTCAATGATGGATGCACAAACAACAATGCCAGATGCACCAGAATTAAAGAAAGAGGTGGAAAGTTTGAAAAAAGACATGCACACATGGGTGAATGTGGTAGAGGGAGCTCAAAAGAAAGTAGAAAATGTTCAGCAAACAATGAATGAAAATGCACAATGGATCGAGGTAGTCAGAAGAAACAAAGGGATGCCTCAAAACAAAGTAGAAATGATGAATGCAACACTAGAGGAGGAAGCAAAGAGGAAACTCCGTGCATTGCATGTACGTGTGGTGGGGTGGACTAAAAAAGGAAACCCCCAAGAGGACGCTAAAACACTTTGTGCCAAGATGGGTGCAAATGAGACATGCATTATGAATGCTTAGAGGATAGGTGATCCAAATGGCCAAGGAGGTCAGATCCTCATGCTGAAATTTGGGGATATGGATAGCAAAATGGCCTTCTTATCAAAAAGAAAGGCTTTGAAGGGTGAAAAGATTTACCTCAATGAGGATCTCACACCTGCACAGCTAGAGCACAGAAGGGCTTGCATGTCAAAAGTGCTAGAGGCACATAAAGAAGGCAAGTATGTTGTGTATAGAGATGGTAGAGTAATCATAGTAGAACGGAGGTCACAATGACGATACAAGGCCTATGAGACGCTAAAGTATAGTAACTGGGAACAGCCGTCCCGAGGCCCTGGAATGCGGAAACGCCATCCCGAATGGATGGGCCAAATGGGGACGCAAAAATGGGATGGGGGCATCCCCTGTCCCATCCCCAACAGCCGTCCCCCCTATCCCCTTGTCACGTCCCCTGTTAGGGGACGTTTTTGACAGTCTTTTTTTTTGGGTGGGTTGTGGGAATGGGTGTCTTTTAGGGGGTGGTTTTTTTGCATGTTCTTTCGTAGTATACATTCACCCACACACACCGTAACATGGGACCAGTTTTAGGGTTAGGGATGGGAATAGGGACGGGCCCACGGCGACAAGAATAATAAATTGCCATCCCCTCTTACCATGAGAGGGGGCTCTAACATGGGGATGGGATTGGGACGAGAAGCTACAAAATGGGCACCCCTTATTACTATGCCCACACATCCATCCACCACATCATATGCATACATTTTCAAATGCTATTTATGTATGTTGTTCCCTCCCACCCCCCGCCCCTATTCCTTGCTTTTAGCCGTCCCTCGTCCCCGACCCTGACCCCGTCCCCGTTCCCTGTTCCATGTTACTATGCGCTAAAGATGTCCCTTTGGAATTGTAATGGTTCAATGAGACTCGATGCAGGTTATTTTGAGGACACCTTTCATGGGATAGATATGGCTATGTATACAGAGACACATCGGTGTACGAATTCTAGATTACCAGATGTTGTGGGATACAAATGGGAGAGCGTATACAGACCTCAACCCCATAGACCAGGAGGAACCAGGGGGTTAGGAGGGGTGGCTATTCTTTATCATGAGAGCCTCCAAGACCTACCTCTTCAACATTTGCTATTGGGGAGGGATCACCATTTGAACTACTACATGAAGATATTACGAGATATGCAAGTATTGGGGACATACTACTAGTGGGAGACTTTAATGCTCGAACAGGAAATGAGCAATCTACCTTTTATGATACTGAACATTAAATGTTTAAGGAATTGGCTTTGGATGAACTAGGGCTTGCCAGGACATCTCAAGATAAGGCGTTGACAGCATATAGATCCCATCTGCTAGCTTTGGGAAGTGCTCATGGACTGGCTATATTCAATGGCCTATTAAGATGGCCGGGAGTGGATACTTTCACTTGTTGGAATAGCAAAAAAGGGGCCAGTGTGGACTATGTGATGGGCTCGCCAACGTTAATTCTAGAAATCGAGGATTTCAAGATATCTGATAAGCCGATCAGTATAGCTGCTAACCGTGAGATCTTAAAATTTACTCTAGCATGTAGTCAGAGACAAGAAACATGCACACAGTCACACGCATTCCCGCATTATGAATTTCTAGAGCAAACGTCGCACATCTATAATGATGCAATACGAGATGGCTTAAGTCGGCTAGACTAACATGAACCATTGGAAGAAGCCACTAGATCTCTAGCGAAGGGTTTACATGCTGCAATCTCAAAGGCATTCCCATATAAGATGGACCCTACTGCAATACGCAATGGTACTGCCCCTCAAAATGCTTGGTATGATGATGAGTGCAAACAGACTAGGACCCGGCCTATAAAGGGATATTACACTAGGGACATGCACACATAAGCAGGCACAAAATGTCTTGCGTCGTCTTGTGCGAAAAAAGAAGAGAGATTATTTAGCCCAAACTAGAGTCAAAGATGTATCAACTCTTTCTGAGCAAGGACAGCAAGAGGGCATGGAGAAAATTTCACGGGAGACAACCCCCAATCCAGTTGACATCACCTATGGTTTGGCATGAACATGCTAAGGCACTATACGATGTTCCATCACAAGAGCAAATACCCTGTCCATCAAACTCTAGGCCAACACAGTGCGGTTTCTTTACCGAAAAGATGGTGAGACATGCCATTTGGAGGTTGAAGAATGGGAGAGCACATGATCAAGATGGCCTTGTGGCAGAGCATTTTGCACATGCATGTTATGCACTGGCCCCTATCTTGGCAAATCTCTTCAATAGAGCCATATGTGAGGGGTTTCTAGTAAGCTGATGTGACTACACAATAGTGCCGATTCTTAAGAGTGGAGATCCATTCGTCACTAACAACTACCGCACTATTATGATTGGCCATATGCTAGCAAAGATATACGCCTCTATTGTGGAGCATGAGTTGAGTTGGTGGGCTGCAACAAAGAGAATACGATAACAGGACAAGCCGGTTTCCACCAGGGATACAATACGCTAGACCATATATTCACGCTAAGGGCCTTGATTGAGGAAGAACGATCACGAAGGCAAATAATCTACTGTTGTTTTGCGGACCTCCGCAAAGCCTTTGATGCTATGCCACGTGCAAGGCTCATGCAAAGGTTGCGAGCCATTGGGGTCCTAGAGGATATGCAGTGGTGTATTTATGCATTGTATGAAACTGTGAGATAGGGAGAGTACGAGTGCCTGGAGACACAATAGACTCAATCTCTAGTATGGTGGGCGTAAAGCAAGGATGTCCCCTCTCTCCTTTGCTGTTTGGACTGTACATTGACGAGATCTCCGATTATATTTAGAGATGGGGTGGTATGGGAGTCAACTTGGCTGGGGTACTGATACCAATTTTGTTATATGCTGATGATATGGTGCTTATCTCCAATTCACCAGAGGGACTACAACGGCATCTGGATGCATTGCATGTGTTTTGTGAAGAGAAAGGTCTCAAGGTTAATCTCGAAAAAAATACTAAAATCATGGTCTTTAACACCTTAGCAGCTTGGGTGACACGCTCAGAGCATTACTTTATGTATGACGGCTAGCCTAGGAAATGTTAGACAATATGTATACCTTGGGGTCACTTTCAAGGGGCCACAGTTTTCATGGAAAGAGACTTCAGAGGCTAGGCTTGCACGGGCATATGCAGCTTTGGGTGCTCTAGAGCGGCAGTGTGCACACATACAGTTTCAAGAGCCTCGTACCAAATTGTGGCTTTTTGACACTTTAGTTAAGCCCATACTGCTCTATGAGGCAGCCATTTAGGGCCCAAGCCTTTATCGCTCTGAGAGGCGACAACAAGTGATCGCGCACCGCGACAGGACAGGGGGCAGCAGGTTTTCTCTTCCGCCTCAAGAGAGGCGACGGTAGGAAAGGAGGGCTCACTAGCCGAGCTGATGTTTTACCCCCCTTTTGAAGCTGTTGGTGCCATCAGATTTGTTATCAGAGCTACGAATCAGAAGATACATTTCAGCTGATTTTCTCTCTTTCTACAGCATTCTCTCATAACCTCCAGTCTATGCTCAAGTATTCTCAGCAATTCTCAACCATGGGTAGCAAAGTACAGCCAAATTTGGTGGACAGCAGAGAGTTTAATGCTGTAAACCCTAAATTACAGCAATAATTAGGGTTTAGCAGCCACCTTGGGACCCGTGCCATCAGTCAAAGGCATTGTACACTGAAATCAGCACCGGAAATTCGTGGAATTGTAAGGATTTCAGATGCCAGCCCATCTATTGTGAATTTGGGGCAGCATTTGACCAGTTGGGGTTCCATTAAAGCAAGTCCTGGGTGAAAATCAAGGGGCAATTTGCCCGAATGCTTTGCTGATTATTGGAACAGCAAGGGGCTTTTGAATCAGCCAAGGAGATTGTGAAATCTCCGCTTGTAATTTATCCATCAGCAATTGAAATTAAAGAAATACAGAAAGGGGCACCAATTTTGGGGCCAACAGGGTGTCCACTGTCCAAGTTTATGAAGGTAAAGTGAGCATTTCAGTTTATGTTCATTTGCTAATTGCTGTAATTAAGTGCTTAATCAGGTTAAACCAACCTATCCGAGAAGGAAGGCTGATTTCATGCAAGTATTGCAGGAAACGCTATACAAGTGGTGCAACTCGGCTTCTCCAACATCCTAGACGGGGGAGCAAGTTGCTCCATGCAAGGAGATCCCTCAAAACATTGCAGAGGAGATTCTCGCCAAGATGAGAGGGGGATCCACAAGAGGAGGAGGAAGTGGCCTATCGGCACCAACTCCTATGCCTACTAACGAGCAAGCATCCAATGTGGGCATATCTTCAACCGATGCAGGAGAGGCCTCTATCATTGGTGGTGGGGGATCCACATCCGCATCTGGCTCCAATAAAGGACAAAGAGTGGAGGCTCATGCGATGCCGGAGAGACAATCCTCTCTCTCTCAAGCTCCCGGTCATATGCGTGGATCGATTGCCTTTCTTAGAGAAAGACGACGACTTGTGGACATTGAAATTGCACACGTGCAATCTTGCATTCAATGTCCTAAAGCAAGAGCAATGGAAGAAGATGATAAAAGCCATTGCCAATGTGGGTCCATGTGAAGGATGGACCGGTGTTACATACAATGACATGAGGACGAAAAAGATTGATGAAGAAAAGGAGAGGATTGTTAGAGCCCTTGATCCTATTTGGGTCGCATGGATAAAATATGGTTGCTCCATTCTCACCGACGGATGGAGTGATCGTAAGAAACGTGGCATCATCAACATACTCGTCTCCTGTCCACTCGGCACTTACTTTTTGCACGCCATAGATACCGGTAAGAGGGGGAGAAAAATAATGGGCGCATTCATCTACTGCCACATTCGACAAGCTATCATTGAGGTATACATTGCAATTTGCCTTTTAAATTTGTTTCACTTTCTTTCATTATGATAATATCATGATTCATAATTGAAATTTAATTTATGGATAACTATCTATCTCCCTATTCTAATAATTAATTTCTCTCTAGTATCTATGATCTATCTCGATTCTCTCTTCCCCCTCGAGCAGCATGGCCCCCAACCCTCGGGCCCCATCTCTCTTCATTCTTGAATCTTGAAAGTTTAAAGTTGAAACTTGAAACTTGAAAGGCTCAAGTTTCAACTCTCTCTAGACTCTTTCTCTCTCTGACCTCCAATTTCCAAGTATTGTTAGTAATAAGTATACTTACTTGTAATTTGTAAATTGCGGTTGTAGATAGGCCCCTCAAATATGGTGCAAGTTGTAACCGACAATGCATCGAATTGTCGGTGCATGCGTCGTTTGCTTGAGTCCGAGTTCCCTACGATTGTGTGGACTCCATGTGCAAGTCATTGTTTGGACTTGCTCATGGAGGACATTGGGAAGCTCAAGTGGGTAAAGAGGATGGTCCGCAAAGCTACATCAATTGTCACATTCTTCACGGTAAAGGTAAAGGTGCTTGCAATGTATCGTGAGCATAGCATACTAGAGTTAAAGAAGCCTTCTTCAACTCGCTTTGCTTACATATGGTTATTGCTGGAGCGCCTTTATGAGGTGCGGTCCACGCCTTGTGCCAGACAATGGTGTCCACTTTATGGAATGAGTGGGATGAGCATGAGATAGAGGAGGCCAAAGCCATGCAGCGCTTATGCCTTAATGAGCAGTTTTGGTAAAAAGTTTGTGCCATTGTCATTGTTGTGACTCCCTTTTATAGGGTGTTACATATGAGTGATTATGAGGGGTCCATGGACCTTCTCATTCACTTCTTTAGAGCGGCATTGGTGGAGGCACGTACTTGTACTGTGATCACAGAGACAGCGTGCACATGTTTTAGAGATAGCAAAGAGGAGATGGGCATGGATGCATAAGCCCATCCATGATTTTGCCGCATTGGTATATCCGGCCTATAAGTCACCGGCGGTCATGGATGATAGAGTTCCATTCGGACCAGCTTGCTTATTTGACTCGTGTGGTCCCTGTGGATGACCACAATGCAGCGCTGGAGTAGCTAGGATGCTACGCAGATCACAGAGGACATATGTCTTTTGCTTCTCCCACTTGTTGGAGGAGAGAGTCACTTGCGAAGCCTTTATTTTGGTGGCAAAACTTTGGATACGCACTGGAGAGCCTTCAGCCCCCCTTAGCCATGAGGGTTCTTGCCCAGGATTGCTCTTTGGGTGCATGTGAGAGAAACTGGAATGTCTATTCTCTCATTCACACAAAGATTCGCAATCGACTTAGCACACGACAATTAGAGCGGCTAGTTTATTGCACCACTAACTTATGCATGATGAGAGCTATGATGACAATGGGTAGTCTGAAGCAGGTAAAGTTCAAACACTTAACCATAACATTTAAAATTTAAAATTTGTTGTTTTAACTTTTGAACTTTGAACTTTGAAGTTTATACTTTACAATTTAGACTTTAGCATTTACAATGATTAATCTTACGTACATCACTGCATTGTGTAGGTGAATGTTGATACATTCAAGTTGACGGGCGACACTCTTCCGAGTATACATAAGGAGGTGGATAAGGAGGAGATGATTTTTGCAAAGCTCTATAGAGAGCTTATAGCAACAGATACTCGTGACACTCGCAGCCAACGTGCTCATGGGCGAGGAGTTCGAGTAGGTGGTAGCAGGGGCATGGTCATTCGACGCCCTCCATCATTGAGGAGGGATGGTTCGAGTGGCTTGCAGACATATGTAAGGCAAGGCTCTAGTAGCTCACATCCTGTCCTCATGATGACATCCCCCCCTTGCTTACACAACCATCACCTAGGGAGCCATCATTTGAAGAAGATGGTAACCTCATCAATGAGGATGAGTATGAGTGTGTCTCATCATCAAATACCAAGTGGCAAGGAGTCATCTTCAAACTCTCTTGATGAGAACTCAGATGGTTCTGATGATGATGATGATGATGATGATGATAGTGATGCCTCATCATAGATTCATATGACATAGGTCCCTCTTTTTTATTGTATCGGATATACTAGACTGTAGTTGTATCACATGTTTTGCACAGCCCGTGCGACCGCGATGGTCACTCTATGTATTCATCTTATTCTGTAATGAAATGGCTATTTCCACTTTAAACATGTATTCTATGATCTATCATTTGATGATTTATGGTTTTTGTTATTTAAAAAATCACCTTAATTTTTTTTCGTACTAATATCATACCGTACCTTATAAAATCATAAGGTACTATTTAGTACCGTATTTTATCATGCCGTACCGTATCATACCTTTCGTATCTGACAACTATGCTTCCATTGCATCTAGTATTTACTTAGCTGTCTTTTTTATTTAACTCAACAATCAAAGAATCTCAATATGAAACATCTAGTACAGTTTATAGGTTTCTTTCTTGATCCTTTTATGCTGTATTTTGTATTTCAGTTAGGACTAATATTATAGGTGTGTTACCAGTTCTGCCTCAGTTAAAGGTTTGGTTTTTTTATTATTGCCTCTTCTACCAAATGCCATTGGACTTTGGAAAGCATCATATTGAAGCAAGTGAAGAGAACGGAACCCCAGCATTAAGCACATGTCACCATGAACCCTAAATCTTCGTATTACCATGCCGAAAAACCCGATCCTCAAAAAAAGTATGGACTCTAATAGTCTAGGGTTGCTGGCCAGTGCACATTGCCTAAAAAAGAGACCAACGAAAGGCTACCATATAGGACTCAACATCCAAAACAGCCCCACCACCCATTGATTTCAGGGTGAAAACATGAGCCCAAGATATCCATGATATGCCAGTATGCACAAAATCTTTCTTCCACAGCATAAAGTGAAAGTGAGGTGAGATCCTTCAAGGCAACATTAGTCAAGCAGTAATGGCAAAAAGTGAGTGAACATGGAACCATGATGATCTGTGACACTTTTAGGCACACACGAAATGCCCAAGCTTGAGATTTCCAATAAATAAACTTGGCTTCCAATTATTGTAATATCCATTTCAAAAAGAGTCTTGGTTGTATATCCACACACAAGGGATAACCAAGATTCTTGACAATGTATCCTTGCTAAACAACTACACCATGCCACCCCAATTCAAGCTAGTACAAGCAATAAGGGAGAGTTTGGCAGCCTCGTAGTTACCAGGAACGGGGAACGGGAACCCCTGGAAATGGGGGGAACGCCCAAAGTTAGGGAACAGAAACGGAGGGAACGGCATATATATATATATATATGTACACACACACACACACATATATATATAGAGAGAGAGAGAGAATCAACACTTAAGTCTTAGAATCTAGAGAGAGATCATATCAACCATAATTCGTGAAATTAGAGACATAATAATCAAGTTTCAACAATAATAAAGATTCAAAACATTGTAGTCAGAAATGGATTGTCACATTTATGATTCAACATTGTAATCAACAATGTTGCATAAGTCCAACAAGTGTGCATTGCAAAGATACAAAATATGCACTAAACTTTAAAGTCTAAAGATCCTAGTTACAAGAGCCCCAATTTCCAAGTCAATACTCTAAAGTTCCAAAAGGCTAACTGCTAAGGCTTAACTGCTCTGATTCATGGAAGATGGCTCCACTATGCTTGAATGCTCATCCTGCTGAACAACATCCTCGCCATCACCTTCACCATCACCATCACCATCATCATCATCATCGTCATCTTTTTCCCAATGTATAAAAGAATAAGCCTTTGCAAGTGATGTACGAGCTAGCAAGCGAAGATTGAAGCTTACATAAACTAGGTCATTTGTCTTCACTGTACTAAGACGATTTCTCTTCTTTGAGTGAATGTGATTGAATGAGCTTCATAGTTGCTCTAAACAATAAGAGCTAATTGTTTGGCTAAAAATACGAATAGCCAAACTCTGCAACTCTAGAGCTTCTACCCGTAGTCCTCCCACCATAAAGCAGCCCCAATATTTGTCATGTCCTCTAGTGAATCCTCTGTACCACACATCCCTAATGTTTGCCGGTACACAGAGCTAATTTTTAATTTTGTGTTGCATTCCACGACTAAGATAAAGCCTGGCAAGCAATGTGTTCCAAACCTTGACCACCTCAAGGTCTCTTTCTTCCATCTTTCCTTGAAACTCAGGATCAAGCACATATGTTGCACCATGCATAGAGGAGTCATACTCATTCCATCTGCTGATGCATAACTCCTTGATCTGCTCATACCTGTTTGCATTTGGTTCCAAACTCTCCAACCTCTCAATCATGCGATCCATACCTTCATAGATCTTTCCAATGCATGGATCCATGCCATCTGGAAGCCTCAACATGTGCATAATAGGATCAACCATTTGGTTGGTGCGATTCACCTCATCCCAAAAGTCTCTATCAGAGACATATGCATTGCATAACACAACAGTAGCAGTGGCAGCCCCAGTCCAATTTTCATACTCATCACTAGCAAATAGCTCCCTAATTACACCTTTGCAATAGTGCAATCGACCAAGCATAAGAAAGTTATATGCAAATTGTGTATCGGAGTATTTGAGAAGTTCTTTGTCACTTCTCTTGCGAAACTCAGCATGCAAGTGCTGATGATTACATATAAATATGATAATCTTGTTGCCTTTCGCAACAAGAGATGCAATCCATGGCAAGTCCCCAATATCCTTCAACAAGTTATTCAAGCAATGCGCCATGCATGGACTAAAGGTGATATGTGGATACATTGCCATTAAAATGTTTCCTGCTGCCCTGTTTGTAGGTTCACCATCTGCCACAAACTGCACTGTATTTTCTGCCCCAACAACCTACACTGCCTTGCACCACTCGGATGCCAATACATCTGCACTCTTTCCAATCTCTGAAGCATCATGACTACCAATAAAGTATACATCTCCACGAGAATATGCGACAACGCCATGTATGGACCTATGGCATGTGTCACTCCATCCATCTGCTATCAACGTCACTCCATTTCTTGCCCATTGATTGCGAATATTTGCTGTTGCAATCTCTATGGCTGCTTTCTCCTTCTGAAGCAATGTAGTCCTAATAGTTTCTAATGAAGGGGACTTATATGTGAGTCCATACTCTGCAATCTTTGTCACCATATTTAAAAAATAAGGTGACCTGGCTGATTTCAATGCAATATGGTCATGGTTAAAAAAGCGTGTCACTGCTGCATCTGTTTCCTCTTTTTTCTTTGGTTCCCATGAAGTGTGCAATGAACTCTGTCTAACGCCACGACCTACTGCCACTGATGGCCCACGAGAAGGCTGCATAGCCACTAATCCTGGTGGTCTTCTACATGAAGCACCATGCCCTCCTGGCCTTGGAGTCCATGTTGTTGGATCCACTGCTATATTTGGAGACCTCTTGGCATGTGAATTCCCCATAGAAGTGGGTATGCGGTCAAGTAACTCCTGCCTTTTCTCAATTGATACATTGGTGCAAAAATGCACCTCTTTCCCCTCCTCGTGTAGAAGATGGGCTCTCACTTTATCAGCCCCACTAGTGCGACCATAAGAGCAAAGTTTACATTTCCAAGGGCGAGCCTCTCAATGGCACCCCTGCATCTTACCTCATCCCACCATAACCAAGTAGTGCTTCGACTTTGTCCAGTTGTTGATGAAGTACCTACTGAGGATGATGAAGATCCCATAGATGTCAATGCTGCCATCTATATAAAAATGACAAATAATCAGTAAAGTTCAATAAAATTGCAGAAATTTGCAGCCAAATTTTCAACATGCGTGTGTTAAATGTTTGCTAAAAATGCCAGAACTTTGGTGCTACTTCAGCCTGCATTCCTTTTACTGAAAATGCCACAAATTTGAGGCATTCTAGCCTGCATTCCCTTGCTGAAAATTCCCCAAAATTGGGCGTATTTTCAGCTCCCAAATTTGGGGCAATAATTGACTCAAAATGCCCCAAATTAGGGGCATTCCAGCCTGCATTCCCTTGCTGAAAATGCCCCAAAATTCGGTGCATTTTAAGCTCCCAAATTTGGACCAATGACTGATTTAAAATGCCAAATTTAAGTCCCAAATTCCAATCCTTGAGAAAGGCCCAAATTTTGGGGCAACTACCAACAACTAAAGTCTGATCCAAAATGGCCCAAATTTGGGGAAGAATCAAGATAATGACCCTCAAGACCTCACCTGATTGCGAGCAGGAGTCACGCCAAGCAAGAGAGGCGGGCCAAGCAGGCGGGTCCCGAGAGCATGTGGGAGTAGGTAGTGGGGACAGGCGGGTCAGGCGAGAGCAGCGGGAGAGGCGTGAGCAAGCGGGACAGTCGGCAGGAGTAGGCGGGAGCAACGCAGAACAGGCAGGAGCACCAGCGCGACTCGCGAGCAATAGGTGAGATAGTCGACGGGAGCGCAGTCGGCGGGAAACGGGCCAAGGAGTCGGCTGGAGCGCAACAGGCAACGGGCGGGAAACAGGCTTACAAAAATGAAAGTTAAAAAATAAAAATTAAAAAAATGTCTTGTGCTGGAACAGCCATTCCAAACAAGGAACGGCCTTGGAAAGGATAGGAACGGCCCGAAACGAGAGGGAATGGGTCACGGAACGAGCTGAAATGTTCCATCAACATTTCATGGGCTCAAACCTCTCGGAATGCATTAATCCGTTCCTATGTGCCGAAACGGGCGTTCCCTGTCTCTATGGGCAGCATTGATACAGAGACCTAACACATGTCCAAACAATTCCCAAACATCTAAAGCTTTGCAAAGATTAGAGGCATCTACTTTGAGAACTATAAATGTATCATCTACCAATGCCTCATCAACAAAATGTTGTTGCAAAGGGAGAAGTAAGCCAGCTAGTTGTGCCATATCCAAAAGATGTGATAACAATGATAAAATGGTGTGAAAGCAAAGAAGAGAGAACTCAGAGGACAGACCTATCTAATTGAGCACACAAGGAAAAAGGGCTCAATGACTCCACCGTTTAGCATAACACAAGAAGTAGCACCCATATTAATGATCTCTCTCTCTCTCTCTCTCTCTCTCTCTCTCTCTCTCTATATATATATATATATATATATATATATATATATATATATATATATATATATATATATATATATATAAAAGACACAAAATACACACACACATACATATGGCATACATACATACATGTATATGCATGCATGCATATGTGTGTGCACAAATACAGTGAGGTCCTGAGGAGTCCACCTATAAGAAATCATCTATATAACATGCATTCAAAAGATATTAAGAAATACCATTTCTTTACATACTATAAGGCCTTACAATGACCCATTTTACTTTACTAAACTTACAAAATCCTTTTTGTAAATATAATCCTATAAATTTTACTAAATACAACGCATATATATGTATAAAGCATGTAACATATACATACATGTATATGTATGCATGTGTGTGTGCACAAATACACACATGCATATGAATAAAGCATGTAACTATTGCATTGTGTATTGATCTTTATGCAACTCCCAATGAAAAAGGGTGATCTCAAGTCGCATTCCAAAGTTTTTGAAAAAAACCATGTTTTTGTTTCGGGTTCCAAGGTTAGGGCTATGCAAGTTCAAACAAAAAAAAGGGTAATCCTTAATCACATTTAAAGGTTTTTGAAACAGTTCAGACTCGTTACATAAATACAGATATACACCTAACTATATAAGCTTATACGTATGTGTATATGCATACACATATAAATGTATGTGTATATGCATACACATATAAATGTATGTGTATCCATCACCCTCTAACAAGAGGAGAAGCGGTGGACTGGAATTAGGCCGCTAGAACTGAATCCAAGCACTTTCATATAGTAAGTGTAACCAAGTTCCTCCTCTCCATCTCACCATTAGTCCAATTAAAGTACACTGCAAACAAATGTATACATTGATTGGACGCCCACGTTTCTTGTTAATAGAAAGCTTCTTTGACATCTGGAAAAGTCACACTTGATTGCAAAATGATTTGACATCGTATCAAGTGCCAACACAGCATGTTTTAAACTTTATCTCTAGCAAGTCAGAACTAGTTGATTGGAATTAGAAAGTATTAAGCTGGTACATCGCACCTATAGAGGTCACATTGAAGGGTCCCTGATGGTGCTGGACTGGCAACACCACCTGCAGTCTCGACGAGCGCCCACTTTTGTGTGGTACCTGATGATGCATCGGTTGCTTTGGGAAACTCGCTAAGTATGGTAGCCAAAGTTTGCAAAATAGTCAGATCAGAAACTGAGAAATTCTCCTCGCGTGCCGCCAGATGAGGTGATACCGCACGAAACCAGCTCCACAGAGTCGCAGCAACGAAAACTGAGGCTGCAGTGGAATGCTTGGGAGATTCACCAAATACTGGCGCTCTTGCGACGGTATGCAGCAGGCCAGTATCCCTTTCATTAGCTTCCAACACCATTTCCGCGTACCTGAAGGGACCATGCAAGCTAATCAGCTTGTTTAAATGAGGCGGGAGCTCAGAATGTTGCCGATCGATGGCTGCTGCTACCGCGGGCGACACGTGTTGGATGCAGTTGGACAGATGCACCTTCTTAAATCCGGCACAGGCACTGCTGCTACTCGCGGAGAGGACCCGGCCAACCTTACGGAAGACGGAACCGGAGTCTGAGTCCCGCGGGAATCCAGTCTGCACGGGCTTCAAGTAGAGCACGCTGGACCCCTTGCTGAGGAGAGAGGCAGCCATGCCTGCGGAAACTAGGGTTTTTCCGACGTCCGTGTTGGATCCCCATACGGTGAAGGCGGGGTAGGACAAGTCCAGAGAAGGAAGGTCGCTTGTCGCGGGACTGCTGAAGGGACGCCGGAGTAGCAACCAGTGCCGCCATGACTGCTGTACAGCTGAGCTTGATCGCGTCCACAGTAGTTGAGACGCCATGGCTGCGCTCCTTCGTAAGCTAACCATCGTATTAGCATATATGAGTTTTATATCTTTTATATATATATGTATATATGAAAATGAGTACTACATTATTATTACAGCTTATACATAGAATATAGATATAAGCTCTAATAATAATGTACTGTAAATATAATACTCATTTTCAAATCTACCAATGTAATCAAATGTGACAAAAGAAAAACCCAAGCCCACATGGCATGCATTGGGTGCATTCTAAACTTTTTTTTAAAAAAATATTTGCTTTTTTCTACTTTCTTAAATAATTCATCTTTCTCTCTCTTCAACCACTTATGAAATATTTATTCCTTTAAATCCGCAACCTATGGCATGTGCCTTTGGGTCTCTCTCTCTCTCTCTCTCTCTCTCTCTCTCTCTCTCTCTCTCTCTCTCTCTCTCTCTCCAATGTCGACCCACAATTGAGAGTCAAACTCTCTAGATCTTCTTTCAATAATTGCTTTTTTACAAGTAAAGCTCAAGTTACTTATTTAAACACACATGTACTCTTAGACTTCAGCATTAGTGCGCACCCATACATCTAGACTACCACATGCACCCATCAAATATAAAGGCACTTATATCAAACTACACATACACACATGCACTTTTTGAAACCAACATTAATATGCCCTAATTACGTTTCTTAAATGCTAAACCTATAGCACACACATATACCTAAACTCCCACATGCATCCCATCCCATAAAACATAAAGCCACTTATACAACACATACTTTTATGCAACCACATAAATGCAAATGCACAATCAAAACTTAATTCCTAACATCCACACAAGCTTACAAACATGCAAATCTAATGCTTTTTAATTCTATGTATTAGTCATGAAAGGTAGAGCTCAAGTGGAAGCACACAATCATCATCCAATTCACTCTACACTACATTTATCTCTTCAATCGTCATGTTGGACTTACTCTAAAAACAATGGTACAATCATCAAACTTTGCATTATCCAGCACTTTCCCCTTGCCTTTCTCATTGCACCTATCATTATGTCTTTTATGGCATTGCGGCCCTAATATGACCCTACTGCCCACAATAATAACATATCAAAGAGGTCTTACGTTTGTGAGACTAAGACTTGCCCTTATTAGGCTACTATGAGTCTCTACCACAGTTATTATTGCCATTGCCACCATTTCTACCTCTAATAGCCAATGCATAAGAAGTGCGAACTACATCAATGTTCTTCATGTTTACCTCTTCTGCCATCAGAGCACTCTCTACATCATTATATTTGAAACAACCCTTAACGAGGTGAGCCACTACAAGGATATAGGGGCACAGCAACGGATAGTTGTGACGCATATCAGTGATATCGCTATTTTGCGACGCAAATAGCAATGGTACTTAGAGAAGAAAAAAAAGCGGTTAAAACAAGAACGCGGCATTTTGCCACAAAGAGTGAAAGAGAGAGTAAAAGAGATCGTGCCTTTGGGAGGGAGAGGGAGGAAGAGAGAAAGAGAGAGAAGGAGAGCTTCCCATTGCCGCTACTGCCAGTGTTCGTGAAGCTTGGTATCCATGCATGTGTCAACGATTGCGTGTTGTTTTGAGGAGAGTACGAGACTATGGAGACATGTCCAAAGTGTGGTGCTCACATGTTGGTGCACAAATCGGATGTTGTATGCTCGCATAGTGAATGCCGAAAGGTCCCCAAGAACAAAAGAACTCTACTTTTTGCACAAAACTCAAGGTAAAAAGCATGCACGACATGAACAAGAGACCAATTGGGTGCAATCTCCCCCCATGCCTTGTGTGAGCGCTCCACAAAGCATGTATTTTATGTATTAATAATCTTCAAGCTCAAATAATAGCCCAAATTACAAAATAGCACGCTTTTGGCTTTTGAGTTTGCTTTAGCACAAATAGAAATTAAGCTAATGGACGGGTGCCCAAAGAGTCAGGCATACCCAATATAATGTCCAAATACAAATAACATAATCGTGCGCCCATGCGCATACAAAATAATAAATAAATATCCCAATGCCTCAATAAATAGGCGCGACAAAATATAGGCGCCATGCCTAAGGTATGCGCCCGTCAAAATATAAGTGATAACTCGAATACACGCTATCCTCCAATGCTTTCCTCCACCACTGCTGCTATCTCTACACATCAACTGAAGCATTCACAATCGTTAGTAAAATAATACAATTAAACCGACAAAAGTGAATACCTAGCAGTCTTCAGCTACATAAATAAATCAACTGGTTAGAAATCAATCCTAACCTTAATTTATCACAAGTGCGCACTCTAAATTCATAAACGTTTATTAATTTAATATGTATTTTACGAAATCACCCGCTATGGAATCACCCATGTACACACTAAATTAATGAAACGCCCGAAAAGGATAGGCGTCCCCATCAACTTCTCGCACAAAGAATCCACTTTCTGTACGAGCCCCGATCAACAAAGTTTACGGAATCCACCGTAAAACCTCACGGAATCCACCGTGAAATATGCCTCTTGGCATCACATGTAGAGCAAACCAGGAAAGATTAAGAAGAAGCGCGATCCGAATTTCAACGTAGTACGCGCCATCAACTAATTTGATATCCCAAGGGCATGGAGGAGATGCCACGGTTTATGTCTATGAGATGGTTATATAGAGCTTTTATCACAGCCTCTCGCAAAGAGGTGGAGGTCTCTACTAAGGAGTGGGAAATCTCGAGGGGATGTAGTCCAAAGGTGACCACAGGTTTTATAAGCCATCGTATCTAGATTTTATATGTGACAACTAATCTAACCCTTTCAATATACAATACAAAATATACAGTGCGGCATGGTCACGTGAGTGACATTTTTGCGTGGAGTGTATCGACAAAATGCTCTCCACAATGGATTGTGGTGTCATGACAAAGTTCGAGCAAGAGAGTCAACGACAAGCCACGAATCCAAACACCATTATAGATGAGATGAAGTATTTTGGGAACTTGCAAAGTATTATCACAGTGGATTATCGTAGCTTCTCCGTGATCATATTCGATATGCAATGGTTCAAAGTGGTACTGGAAGGAGCCCGGGCAACCAGTCGATGATGTCCATCTGGATTTCTTGAAATAGATTTCGAAAAAAGATGGATGGATTTGCACGACACGTTTGTCTTGCTGACCCATTATGAACAAGTGCATGAACTATTTTTTAAAATTTTATTATGGCATGGTATATGTCACAAATGTTAAATCTCTCTTTGTATGTGATTTTGAACATATAATTTTCTATCCAAACCCCCGACAACCTCGATGGTGGTATGTTGTGTCTTCAACTCCCCGAAGTGCGAGAGTATATGATGAAAGCAATGTTCCCAACATAGATGAGGATAGTATGTAGATAGAGGGGTCGATATTATAAGGGGTGGAGGTCAAAGATGGCTTGGAGCATGTAGAGGAGGTAGAATTGGGTAACAATGATGGAAAGATAGGAGGCTAATAATTATTTGAGAACGAGGTGGACTCATCCTTTTGTGGTGACCTTTCTATCGACCTTCTAGTGTATGAGAAGTTGTGTCAGGAGATTGACATGGGACCATAGGCTACATTATACTTGCAGCATCCGCCTACTCAATTCGTTGATGAATCGCTTATAAGGGTATTCTAGAATATGCATTTTAAGTAATATCATTTTTTTAAAAGTCATATTACCGTGCTTTGCTTGAATCTTTATATTGATTATGCTAACATCAATTTTTGTTTGTGCAGGTGACCTTTAGCGATATTTGGAGAGCATGATGAGTTGATGGATGAGCGACAATGAGCTGCATGAGATATTCACATGCTAAATTTAGGCATAGAGAAGATAGAGAAGAGGGCAACTATTGAAGGACAAAGGTAATCATATATGATATCTACTTTATAGTGAAGAGGAGAGCTATACTTTTGTGAAGAGGGGGCTATCCTTTCATCAATAGAGAAGGCAAAGGAGAATCAAGAAGAGAAGAATATAAGATACCACTTCCATCCACTTGCTTGAATACATAGTACCCTTCTTCATCAAGCCTGGTATTCTGTGCATGAAAGATTCATGATTTGTAGTTCTTTGGTTTAAGGTTAGAAGGTCCTATGGTAGGTTAAAAGAAGAGACCATGTCTTTTGGAGCTACAAGATTAAGCTTTTGAATCTTTTGTGTATTGTTTTCATGAGTTTGAGTTTTAAATCTATTTGGATTGTATTTCATCCCTTTGTTGGTGCTCAAAAGGATGCCACTATTGATTGTATGTGATCCTTGGATTGAAAGTTGTGAGTTTGTCTATCAAGGGTTTAAGTTTGAAGGGGCTATTATGTCCAACAAGAAAAGTGTGTTTGTGTATTTAGTCCCATATAACTTGCAACACTGCATGTACTTCACCCACATAAAATATAATGAAGCTTGAACTTACAAATCCAAAAGACACCAACTCTTCTTTCTACCCACTTATGGGGCCTTCAGTTCTTAAAACAATGAAACTCAAATTCAGAGATATGGCAGATCAGGAGCTGTCTCGGACACCATCAGGTCATTCCGTTAGATCTACTTCAGCACGCTCTGATGCTTCGATTTCCAGTAGATGAGGTCGACGCTCCAGACTTGGGCCGAACGAAAGGAGTGGTTCTAGGGGATGTTACGAAGACATGGATGCAATGAGCTCATGATTAGCTCAAGATACATGTGCTACTCTCTCGCTCTCGTGAAGGTTCGAGGAGAGGGTGGCTTAGGTGGTTGTTGTGGAGGCACCGATGCAGTGTCTCCATCTCGTCATTCTGGTGGAGTTATGTCACCTGTAGGATTTGTCACACCTGTGGGGACATCTACTCTAGTGACTCGTGTTCAGCCGTCCGCAAGTGGCACCCCTATGGGTGCTACTCCGAGAGATACCACCCCCATGGGTACACCAGATGTATAGGGGTCTCCTAGATATGCCCAGGAGCACGGCCGTAGGTGGGAGAGGACACATCTTAGACATACCCTAGAGGAGTATGAATACCTTGTAGATGATAAGACAGGAGCCGTGATCATGAATGATGAGAGGAGGATAATGGCTCGTATGAGAGAGTTGTGCCAACAAGTTTTTCAGCACAACATCTTGGACCATTAGAAGAACATACCCGAGGGAAGCAAGTACTACATAGTAGCATTCTTGCATGAGAAGTTTCCGATACTAGTCACAGCAGATTGGTTTTCCATAGGCCAGATGATGGAGTGCATGCGTGCATACATGACACATAGACGATCGGACACATGCAAGGCACTTAAGAGTGGTGCTTCAAAGCCTAAGTGTCTAGACGTAGATGATTGACGCAGACTCAGGGAGGAGGCTACAGATTCTCCAAGACGTTGGAGACAACAGTGCAAGGTAGCGAGGGTACGACTAGAGGCTAAGGTGGTCCATCATCTTGGGAGTGGCGGCCACAGGACTTATCTGGAGGACTTTGTAAGTTTTCATTTTGTTCTTCTCACTTATTTTTTTTGCAATATCGCTTGTACTGATAATCGTGTTTCTAACATTTGTATTTTGTTTTCTTTACAACACTCCATTACAAATTGTGATCCCACTGGCCTAGAGACTCGATATGCAGAGAGACATGGTCTCATTGCATTGATCGATAGACTGTATGCATGCGGCAGCCCAGTAAGTCACTCATCTTTCTTGTCCGTAGTAAAATTTTTATTAAAATACATTATGTATGTGGACTGATGTGTAGTTTTTTTTTTTACAGAGTCCGTTTGATGCTCCTTTGCATCAGGATGAGCTTTCGTATGGTGAGAATCTATAACTCGCACTTGGATTCATGGAGCGCACATCCTCTTCCTTTTTGGTCTTGTGATTTATGTAGGCATTTTCTATGCACTTATCATCCTTTGTATCTTGCCATGATTCCATGAGCTTTCATTCAACAATCTTGTTTTAATTTTATGTATCAGTCTTGTGGATTCAAGTACATTTTGACGACCATTGTACACTTTACATGTAATCCATTTGTAGAATATAAATACAGCACATAATACTGCATGTGACAGAGTAGATTGCTGCCCTACCACAATTTTTTTTTCTTTGTAACCATCACTATTAATGTCACAAATTTAACTGCACATGTCGCTATTGGCGTCGCAATGTGCATTGCAAATCGTCGCTATTGGCGTCGTTATTTGCGATGCTATTTGCATCGCAATAACGACACAAATAGCAATGCCAATAGCGATAATTCTATGGAGACACTAATACCAACGTGTTTAGTGATGACGGGGGCAATTTTTTTGTGAACATTTTCGTCGCTTTGAATGTCAATATGAGGCATGTATCTTGTAGTGAGCACTCATAGCAATATGAAAGGTGTCTCCTGACTCAGGTAGTGTAACAAGTAAGAACAAAGACTTGATATTACCTTCAAATTGAATGCCCATGATATAAGCTAACTGAAAATAAAATGAAACTCATTCAAATAAGTAAACATACTACCAAATTGCCTAGGAGACTAAGACTTGCCCCTATTGGGCTGTGAGTCTTGCTCGACCACGATTATTATTGACATTGCCACCATTTCTATATCTAATAATCAATGCATAAGAAGTGTGGGTTGCATCAATGTTCTTCATGTTTACCTCTTCTATCATTAGAGCACTCTCTACATCATTATTTTTAAAACAACCCTCAGTGGGATGAGTACTCATAGCAATACGAAAGGTGTCCCGTGACTCAAGTAGTGTAACAAGTAAGAACAAAGACTTGATATTATCTTCAAATTGAATGCTCATGATACAAGCTAGCTAAAAATGAAATGAGACTTATTCAAACAAGTAGACATAGATGTACCCTCCTTTACGTGAAGGTCCACAAGCATCTTCAGCCTGTACAACTAAGATGTAGGACTTTGCTTGTCATAAAGATCGCAAATCTTTTTCCATAATGCATAAGCATCACCCTCAATATCAATGACATTAAAATACACCTACTTTGACAATGGCACAATGATAGTGGATCTACATACCTCATCAAGTTCTATCCAATTCTTTGTATTATAAAGCTCACGCTTTATGTCGTCTAACTTCAATGGCTTAACCTACCTCTTCTACACCAAGACTTTCCATATCTATGTCTTTCAATGTTGAAAATAACACTACTTACATGAACTAGCCATAATGATTGCAAATGATTGCAAATGACAAGAGGATGGGCTATTGTAAATTCAACAAAATTGTCAAAGTTGATACGAACAAGCGGGCAAAAGGGGAAAAACAAATGTGGATATAACTATCCACAAACTGCAATCAATAGAGTGCTAAAGTAAACTACATGCTCTCCAAAAGAATGGTGAAAACTATAATTACAGCAATGCTAAAACAGAGTCAGTAGTTTATGTCAATCGAATTGTGGTCAAATAGTCAAGAAAGCAAGCTCCCACTGCCAGGGATATTCAAATATCAATTTGAGATATATAGAATGCAATTAGTAGTGTAGCAACCAATTACCAACAACTATCAAAGCATACAGAATCAAATCAGCCTACAAGCGGATGTAATTGCATCCAATGGCATACCAGAGAGCATATACATAAACCAAGAGTCTCACTATCTCAAAGAACCAAGCTCTACCAAGTAAGTACAAATGCCTCCCACTAGAAGTGAATCTGAAATGCAAAGTGAGAAAGCAAAGATCAAGACATATACATCAAAGTATCCGGGAAGTCCAAGTGCATCACAAATACATTTAGGAGCATAAGTATCCAATGAATCTTCAATACACATAAGTGAGCAAGCACAGAAGCTCAAAGCAATTGACCAAAGCCAAAGTACATCAAATATAGCTCAAATCTAAGTGCCAAAGCATTTCATAACCATATATAAGCTCATACATCAATGCTAGACATCACCGTAGACATGTAGCATACTCAAAAATACTATGCAGGTATAATAGGCATTTGAAGCATGAAGCTTACTATTGTATGATTGTTGTCCATACTATTATTACAATAATAAGCATGTCAATGACTAAGCTAATTAAGCTCTAATTAGACCAAAAGCCTTTTTAGAGTATAATGAATCATTTGAGCATTGCAAACATTCCCCATAAGCATCAGTATAATATAAATTAATCAAATGCTTGCTATCCAAACAGAATTGTTTTACTATATGTAAAACAGAGAACTCAATGATTGCACATAATTAACTTTGTGAGTGCTTAGATTTGTAGCTCTTGTCGCACTCTTTGTTTCTAGCTATAAAACACAAATCTAATATCATATATAAAAGCCATGGCCAAAATACGAAAATGCTATCAAGCTGCCATAACTATCCACCACTTTTGTAACATGCATTGTATCCACTTAAAATGGATAAAATAGCTAACTCTCAGCTCAATAAGCACTGAACAAGGCTCAAGTAAGTCTTGAGAAGCGCCCCAATGAACCGAGAGCAAACTAGAACAAGCCAGGGGAAGGAAAGACTCAATGCATATCTTGGGAAAAAGAAAAAATAGATGTCATAAAACCTTGAGCTAAAGCTTCTTCATGAGCTAAAGCAAATGATTGGTGAAGCTTCTTAAGTCCAAGCTCTAATGCTAGTTGAAAGATAGAGCTTGAGTTGAAGCACACAAGCAAAAACAAGAGCAAAGCAAAAGCTATGGTGGATGGAGAGAGAGAGAGAGAGTGTGTGTGTGTGTGTGTGTATGGAAACTCTAAAAGACACAATGTGTGACTGTTCCCTTATTCAATATTCATTAAAAGAATAAAGAATAAAGTGACAATGCCACCTATAGTGTACATGTGTATGGGTAAAGTGTACAATGATTAAATGTGGGTAGTTAGACATAGGCACTTTTGCCCCCAACAAGTCGTTTATATGTAATGCTTTTTAATTCCATGTATTATTCATCCATTTGATATATGCAAGACAGAGATCCCAAATACTTGTGAGAACATTGTCAAGCATAGCAAGAAAGCTGTGACATGCACATGTACGTGCACACACACACATACACACATACACAAAGGAGATGAGGGAGGAAAAAAGGGAGGGATTGCCAATGATCATACCAAAGGATGTACTACTACTGGTCTACTTAGTATATATAGGGTTGCATTGGTAGTTACATACCATAAACATTCACTTGCATTGGAGTTTTTTGTACCGCTTTCCCATGGCATGCACCAGATGCATTCCAGACCTTTCTTTATCTAAGGCATAGATCGAAAGCATGGAAGTAACGCTATACACAAGGAACTAAATGAGCAAAGATGGAATACAAGAGAGTTAGAGAGGCAGAGAGGCAGAGAGTGGAGAATATAGAAATACACTATATTGTGGAAATGGCAAATGTCCCTTCAACCGAGGATGCATTGTTAACTCCAATGTAAGATAAAGAAAATGGAAGCAAATAAAATTTGAGAAAATTCAAAAATGTGGAGCAAAGTGGAAAAAGGTAGCCTGACAAAAAGATAAGAGGAGAAAAGGCCAAAAGAGCAAGGGCAACCTTAAAAGTTGAGACAAAGGCAAAGGCACATTTTAAAATGCAGAGATGCCCCAAAATTATTGTAAAAGAGCACCAAACTCCCTCCTATGCAAGTTGTAAAGAGTAGACAGGCATAGGTGAAGGCATAATGTAAATAGAGGGGAATGGGAAAAGAGGACCTTGGCAAGATGGCCGATCATGTAAAAAAGGGGATGGGTGCCCAAAGGGATGAGAGCATGTATAAAAACCAAAAAGTGAATAGAGAAGATCATTCTTGGTGTGTGGCAAAAGTGGCTCTCCTTCTTCTTCTCCTCTTCTTCTTGCTTGCTTGTGCTTGTGCTTGAGAGAGGGAGTGTGAGGGAATGAGTGTGAGAGGGTGAGGGACTGTGGCAGAGAAGCTCTCCATCTTCTCCTCTGTTCTTCTCTTCTCTTCTCTTCTCTTATCTTGCGCGCACAACTATGGAGTATGGAGCTTGAAGGTGGAGGATTGAGCTTGCTTGAGCTTGCATCTCGGATCATGGAGCTATTGGTGTGCTTGAGAGAGGAGGATACTTGATCGGGCATTGAGGTAAGCTCACTACACTCATAGGCTTGAGAGCACGTATGGCTATGTGAGAAGTAGCCACTAGCATTTGGCTTGAAATGCTTGAGTAATAAGCAGTTCGTGGGTCTTGACGATCGAGTGAAAGCTCCCACATTTTGGTTCCATTGCCAAGACCAATGGATTCGAGCCTTGAGTTCTTGTGCACTCCAAATCGAGCATTGGAGGGTTTTCCCCAAACCACTGCTTGAGGTAGATAGATAGGAAGAAAGGGCATTTGATCTTTGATGCAAGTAAGTGTTTTGAATTTTTGAAGTTTGGATAAGTTGGTTTGATCAGCATTAGCTTTTGCTTGTGATTTGTAGGCATTTGTAGGTATTCAGGTAGAAAAATAGAAAAAGGGAAGAAAACCACAATAGAGTTTTATGTAACAACATGCCTAAATCGAAGGAAAGTGGGGATGTAATCCAGAGAAGAAGAGGAAAAGACATCCAAGGAGTGTTGGAGAGGGGGTCTAAAACCCTAAGGAAGGGTGGAGAGAGCTCATTTTCAGTTTCACTAGAGAGAGAGAGAGAGAGAGAGTGAGAGAGAGAGAGAGAGAGAGAGAGAGAGAGAGAGAGAGAGAGAGAGAGAGAGAGAGAGTGTGTGTGTGAGTGTGTGTGTGTATGCGTGTGTGTGCACGTTGGAGCTCCAGGGCAAAGACAAGATCAAGTGCACCGATTCGAAGGTTTCCGACTACCCTAGATACACACAAACCTTCATCAGTATCTAACCATTGTTTCTAGAAGTTCTCAGCACTTGGCATCAACCATGGAAGGCTAACAAATCAAAATTGTGCCTCGTGGGCCATTTGTGCCATCGGAATCAGACACTCGTTGTGAAGTCCAATTCCCAAAGTCGAACACTCAGAGTCGGATAGTCCAAGTCGGTCCACTTGGACACCTATAGTACTCCGTCCCCGATCGAACAATGCTAGCCAGTCCGAGTTAGACATGCTCAAAATTTGATAGATAGCTGGTTTAGACAATCACCTCGAACATGAGATGCTGTCCGATTTTCTCCATCGGACAAGCCCAGAATCGAATAGTTTGATGCTGGGACAAGCCCAGAATTAGACAGTTTGACTCTAGGAATCAAACCTCTAAGAATTGGACACACTAACCAAAACTTAAAAACTGACCAATCTAGCACATCTCAGGCTAGGTAGAGCTCAACCCGAAGCAAGACAAGAGTCTTGTAGGTATCTGACACATCGGACGGCTCATAGAGCCTCTAGACTTTAAGATCGCAACTTAGCCATCTAAGAAGTGACCTTGAAAAAAGCCCCTTAGACCGCTCATCTGAAATTCCTTAAAGGACCCAACCAAACTTGTTAGAGTGACCACCTGAGGGAGCACACTAGAAAAGTGTGTTGCATCATATTGTTTTCATCACAATCACGCACTGCTTGAACAATCACTTAAAGTGCACTCAAAAAGCAAAAAGCCTAATTTCACACCATGCATGAAAAGAAGTACCCCACGAATGCTTGAGCACACTTAAATTCGAGGATTGACTAAACTAACAAGGAACTCACATGCAAGATAAGCAACCTGAATGAACCCATTAATAGGAGAAGACCTTCAAATCAAAATGCATAGCCAAGGACATAGGGTATCAAAAGCAAGCCTTTTGGGAGCGCAAGAAGACCGGCGCGATTAGGGGCTCAACCTTACTTGAGTTAATCGGTTTGATCAATAACCTTGTAGATCAAGAGACTGACCAAATGCCAAGACTAAGATCCAATCATGAAAATGACGAGCTTGACTTGGGAAACTTTCCAGTCGATATCCAACAGATGATCAATTGGTACGATTTACAAACCAAGATGGAGCATCATGGTAGGCTGGCTGAGAATATCATAGTTGACCTTGAGGAAGAGCCGAGATTGGCCAAGAAGGCACTATAGGGCATAACTGCTTACAACCAGGAGCAGTGAGCTCAAAGGCTGAGGCAAGAAATAGAAATGCAAGAGGTCCAATGAGTTTTAGTGCTTGCCAATCGGAATAGGACAGGACCCAATTCAGAAAGGGAAAGAGCGCTAGAAGCCAATCTCACATTGAGCGAGCTTCTCACGAAGAGACTCATAGATAACATGGCTGCATAGTAGAGCGGAGGGGCCCTAGAAATTTTGTTGCTAGCGAGACTAGGAATCACTTTAAATTCGAGGAGCCAACCAAAGTTACCCGTAGTTGCTAAGCAACTCAACAAGTACCAGCCTGACAACAACCCATACAACTTCGTAGAGTAGTTTGAGCAGGCGTGCGAGGCGAACGGCCTAATAGACCCTACTCAATGTGCACAAGATTTTGGTCTTTGTCTCAGGGATAAAGGATGGATGTGGTATACTAGTTTAGATAATGCCGAACGTAACATCTTCAATACTCTCAAGTGTCTCTTTATCAAGAGGTTCTCTAAGGCAGGGTACTTGGATAACCTCGTGGTTCGATTGATGAATGTTAGTCAGAGGGACGAGAAGATTATGTCACCCACATGCAAAGTCTCTTTAAGAGAATCACAATCGTAGAGCAACCTAGTGAGCAAGCAGTCTCCACCATATTCATAAGCGGAATTAGGAGTGAAGAGCTCTACAAAGCCTTGGTAGGCAACTCGAACCTGCAAAGGCACGTGCTAGCTAGTGTCTTTGAGGAATCCATATGTGTAGATGACTTGCTCAAGGAGAGGAGCTCGAGAGCCACAAGCCAAGATAGTGTAGCCTCTAGAGCCTCAGAGAGAGCTGCCACTGCTAGCAAGAGATCTAGTGAGAGTAATCAAGAGAAACGGAAGAGTGTTGACTCTAGCCAAGAATTGGTAGGTGTAAAGCTAGAGCTGGCCAAGCTCTAGGAAATGATTAGAAGAGCTGCGCAACCTCATGTGCAATGTGTCCATTGTGGAGGAAACCACCTCCCAGGCGAGTGTATGGATCCTAGATCCAAACTTCGTGCCAACTGTGGTAGGTTTGGTCACGATGCTATGCATTGTTGATTACCAAGTTGGTTGCCATATCCACAGCCTTACAACCAGCCATACTACTTAGGGAATAGACCACTGCAATTTGTGAGGGGAGCTCCATTGACTCTCCCAGCACCTAATGACACCAAGCCAACTACCCCTATAATGGATATCGACCCCATAGACATACCTAGACCACCTGGAACCTTCGTGACCCATCCACAAAGTGATGCTCCAATACATTACGCAAAGGAGTCAAATGAGGATGAGACATATGTGAACCCTTACCTCTTGTACAACAATGAGGGCAGCCCCATCTTAATGGAATTTAGACTAGTACATCAATGATGGCATTAGGTCGAGGAAGGGGTAGAGGCCTAGGAGGGAAAAGTGAAAACCCATTCTCATGCTGGACTTGCGGCTACCCAAGGTGGCATATCTCATCTCGTTGCCCCAATCAAGAATAAGCTAACTGAGAAAAGGTCAATTTGAGATGCCTCGAGTGTGGAATCACTCACTTATACATCGAATGTCCCATGTAAAAACTGTCTACTAGCTCAGTTGTCGTATCTTCTATACCATTGGGGATGTTTGGAGTCAAAACACTTGATGGTGAGGCCACTCTCATCTCATTGAATGTCATGATTAGGGCACAAATGAAGCACGCCAATAATTCATTGCCAGGACTTAGCAACCTAGATTGACCTCAATAGGAAAGAAGACTTGTTCGAAGGAAGAAAAAGAGGGTTGATGCTAAAGTGGCACTAAAAACAAACAACGCGACCATGCTAACGAAAGGGAAGTAAGTGGCAAATGTAGAGGCTGAGAATTTAGCACCTAAAACAACAAAGAAGGGGAGTGCCAAGGTTATCCAAAGCACCAATTGGAAATAGCCAACAAGGGTAAGGAGTGGGTGAGAGAAGCCCAAGAGCATCTAAAGGATGCCGAGCCCATCCTAGAAGATGAGATTAGCGAGTTCTCCAATGTGAGCACGCCTATCTCACCAACACACATAAACTCAAGAGATGCATCCACACCTCACACAGAACCACGAATACAAGGCTTAAATGCCATCAGTAGGCAAGATGCTCAAGACTAGTGGCAAAAGATTGTAGGGCAAGACGAAAGGCAAGTGGCTGATGGCTTGCTTACAATAGTGCTATTGGCTCTTGTAACATTGTCGATGGGGATTTGCTTAGGCAAAGCCCCTCATTATGGAAAGAATCGAAGCAATGGATAGAGAGATCTAACGAGCTAGGAGCTTGCATGACCATGACATAGCTACACAGATACCTAGCTTGACATTGAACTCAGTGCCTAATTCCTTGTATGTGAATGCTTTTTGGGAGGGCATAAAGAAGCATGTGGTCCTACCTGTGGCAGCATTATGAGATGTCATGAGAAAGGGGATTGTAGACACAAGTGTAGGAGTCAGTGTACTTAGCCATGTAGTTTGGAAGGTTTGGGGTAAGTCATTGGTGGAGACCGCAAGGTTTAATGCCACACTGGCTAATGGTTATGAAGGGGGTAGATTACGATATCTTTCTAGGCAGACCAAAGATGAGGAACGCATGAGTGATAGAAGATTGGGGCAATGGTCTCATATTCTTAGGCAACTGATATCAGAGGGGCTATAAGAGTTGAGATGGATACTTGGAAGACCACTCCAATCGGCCTAGATGCCATCTTTGCTATTATGTTGAAAGGAGACTCACCAATCAACAAGTTCTATGGGCTATTAACAAAGTATATCCCTTGCCTCGAGGATGAGTGGGATTGGATGCATGTGCTAGCTACCATTGATCTGCCATTCTCAGATGAAGAGAAGGATTATAAATAGGCTGCTAGGGCAGCCAGTAAGTCCCAACAAGTCACATCATCTCAACTGTTGTCAAAGAGTAGGATTCCACCATTAGTGTACCGCTCTGCATGATGGCCATGAGCTCTAGTAATCAACCAACCCCAATGCACTTACCACACGAGCCTCCAATGCTAAACTTGCCTATAAATGTAAGAGTAGCCACCATCACTAAGATTAAGGAAGAGAATGAGGAAAAAGGGGCAACTACATACCTACACATATCGATCACTGGTCACATGACATGTATTGTTGATGCAGTCATTAATGAGGGAGCTGACTTTAACATCCTTACTCACATGAGCATTACACCCTCATTGTTCAAACCCAACTGTAGCCCACCAACATTACACTCAACCCATTTGGAGGATAGTCCTACCCTCAACTAGGGAAATGCAAAGTAGCGGTCTCTATATTGAGATTGAAATCCTACCCACATGATTTTCTATGTGCTACCTAATACCAAAATCGCACGTAAGGAATCACTACTAGGACACGCTTTCAAGAAGCATACATATTGCAATGTCGACTATGACTCACATCGCATTTACCTCACCACCATTGGCATTGTGAGGATAGTAAGGCTTTTAGAAAGGACAACGTGACTCCACCCAAGCCCATAGTGCCACCGATAGTAGTACCTAACACAAAGTCTAAGGAGGGGGGTCATGATTTGTCCTGCCCTTCCAAAACCAACCAATTGCAGCCCAAGGGAAACACAACCAAGAGAGCTAAACAATAGCTAAAATTGATACCTAAACACCAATCACCACCATCTAAGAGCCGACCCTCATGGACCCATAACTCTCAAACATCACATCATCCTAAGCATAGGAAACATAGTTGGCACTCTAGAACCCAACGAACAGTCAAGCCACGATGGGTACCTATGGCCCTATTGCAAGCACAAGGCTACTATGAGGGCAACAACTAGAATTGGGTGCCTAAGATCAAGAGTAGCACACATGCCCCTTAGCCAATTGCTACTAGCCCATCTCCAAAGATTGGTGAGCCACCTAAACCTGCTAAACCGCTTGAGTCAAAAACCAAATTCGTCAAACTTCAACAAGTTTACCAACCAAAACCATAACCGCCTGTCCCTAAACAGACTCAACCTAACACTGGTAACACCCTGACGGCTTCAAAACCATCAAGTAGTATAACATCTGATCCCCAAACCAAGCCCCTCACACAAGTGGCTAGCCCACACCCTAAGGATCAGTCGAAGTGGTGGACAGCACTTGCTAAGCTATCCAGCCCAGTCAAACCCCACAGTTAAGCCCCAACCTCATGCATGCCTTAAACCTCTTATTATGAGTGGAGATCTATTTTTACACTGGCATCTGATCTAGCTGTGAACATGGGGGATGACTTGGTTACATGCATTAGACTCTACCTTCGCAATGCTTGCTAAAAGCTACGAATGGTTGGTGGACTTGGGCCTCCTAGATGAGCCTTTAGTGACCAATGTATGCATGATGTCATGTACCTCGAAAGAATCCGAGTTCATGTTCATTAATGTCCCCATGGTAGCTAAGGAATTGATGGCCACTAAGATTTCTTGAGAGCAAGCTCGTAAACAAATACTAATAATCTCCTATAGCAAGAGCAAAGTCTCTACCACAAGCCAAGAGTTAGAAGACCTTAAAAAGCTAGCCGTCACTAACTCCTCCTTTCTTCGTAAATGGTACGCTCTCCATCTTCAATGGGAATATGAGGGCTTCCCAATCATGACCAATGCTGAGTAGAGATGTACCATCAAAACCTCTGACTATGAGCCTACTTATGTAGCTCCCACCTCCTTTAGAATATTGGCCATCACTCGCAATCGACCCTTAGAAGATCATACCATGGCCCATCCCTCTTTAGATTGAGTGTGTACTGAGGAAGAACTACGCATAGCAAGATCAAATTTGGTGACCTCCTAACTGATGTCCTCACCTATGTTACACATGTAGGTGTATTAGACCTCACAACATGGACCTTCATGCCCACTTGGAGTATAACCCGCACTTCTACGCGTGGATAATGAAAAGTGAAGCCCCATAGCCCTACGCTTAAATGTCCTTAACCCTTCATTCTCCAATCCTAGGAAGGATTCACATCATTCCTGGGGGGAAGGGGGTAAGGTGGAAAAGAAACATGTCTCAAACCTATCTCAAACCTCAACCAATGTTTAAAGGAACAAAAATCAACTTATGATTGAAGAAAATTGCCATAATTTCTTTTGGATTACGTGTACTACTTGAAGCAAAAGTCTTCATTATGTACTTAAGTACTTCGCCTTTCCATAACTTACATTCATTATCTGCTTATATTTTCACAAGTGTTATCTCAAACTAATGGTAAGCTGCGGCATTGTGGCAAGAATCTACGATGGCAGACTAAGACCAAGGCAAGCTTCCATTCATAGAAGAAGAACAGGCGAAGTATGACCTAACAGTTGAGATAAGGGCCTTCAATCAATTCAAGTTTAGGAACATCATGAACTTGGATGACATGGTCATGGAAGAATTAGCCGTGAAGCGGCTTGTCGACCAATGCAACCTGGGAAAGTACGTGGAGAAGGTCGAACAAGCTATTGACTATAGCAAGTGCCCAGAGTTCCTAGTGACTTTCAATGCTAATAGGTACTACAACACTGTAACAGTGCGACAAGGAGAAGAAATCTACAGGGTCAAGATGGAATTAAGCCCAGAAGTAGTGGAAAAAGCATTGGGCCTAGTCAACAAGGTCGAGAGGCGACCTAAGAGGGATGTCTCTATGGCATGCTGGGAAAGCCCTAGTCCACACCAACGACGGAATTAGCCTGGCCGGTATTCTGAATCCTGAAGTCAAGTTGCAAGTGAAGACGATACATGCACTATTCTCTAGTCAAAGATACAATGCCCTAATGAGCAGAATTGGAGTGCCCCTATAAGAGAGCCTTGCAGCCAAGTCCTTGGATGAAGTGAATTGGAATGGCTACATGCAAAAAACCATTGAAGCTTCAATAAAGGAACTAGCCAATGGGAACATGACTAGCAGGCGGGGGTCTTCGGCTTCCATAGGGGGGGACGACAAGGAAGAAGTCATAATCAAAAGCATCCATTTTAGGGTTTGGTGGGGTGCTGACCACCATAATCCAAGAAGCTATGGGAGAGGCAAAAGGTGAAAAGGAAGTGGGGGAGACACCTAAAAGGTCAATTGAGTGTGAAAGTGGTAAAAGGTCAATCGAGTATGAAAGGATGGTGAGCGAGGGCAGAGAACTAGAGATATGATCTGGCCAAGGAAGGCCTAGGAGGCCAAAGAAGACGACTCCTTAAAAGTAGCAGCAAGAGGCCAGGGAGAGAATGACCAAGGAAGAAAAGGTTGAGCTGTAGAGGGTGTAGGAGGAGTTAAGGAGTTCTAATGAGGAGGAAAGCCAAAGTAGAGGCAGAAGAGCTATAGAGGAAGGAAGACAAAGATTTGGCTTAAGCCATCCGTATGTCAATGGAATAGCCCCTGAGGAAGGAGGAGTTAGTTGCGATGAATCCACTAAGGGAAAAAAGGCCCAAGCGCAGCACCAAAAAGTGCCAAAAATCAAGCCGCCATCGATGGCAAAAGGCAAAGGCAAGGGCCTGTTGTATCCAATCCCGCGTACTCTTGTGCCCCAACTTATAACTCCCACAACCACCCGAGGCGTCACTAGCAATTCGAGTGGAGGAGCTTCGACAAGTGGAACGAGGAGACCGATGGCTACAAATGCTGAATCTAGACAAGACCCCAAGAGGTAGAGAATAGAGGCATCAACAACGACCATACCTACAGCACCGCTGCCATCCATGGGCTAGGATGGGTACTTCAAAGAGCTTCTTGCATAGCTAGACAAAGCAAAGCCAGAGAAGAAGACATCGATAGCTGAATTAGAACCCAAAAGAGAAGCATTGGCAACCTTCTAGTTGGAAAGGACTCGCTAGGTAGTAGGATACTGTTGAGTGTTGAAATGACTTGTTTTTTGGCTGATTTTTGTTGTTTTTGAGAGCTGAATGGTTGATTTTATGGGATGATTGGTTGATTTGGAAGTGGATTGAGAGTGTTTTGGATGATATTGATTGTGTTTTGGAAGATCATGATGTTTGTTGATGGTTCTGTGATGTTCTGATAGGTTCTGAATGGTTCTGTATACCTTCTGTTTTGTTCTGTTTTGGTCTGTTTTGTTCTGATTGTCTTCTGTAAGGAGGGATGGAGTATTGATTGATGAAGAATGAGATATTGTGAAAGTTTAGTGAATGGTTTGTGAGAGTTTTGAATGGTTTAAGAGTGAGTTATGAGGTTTTGATGACCTTCTGTAACCTTCTGTAGGTCTTCTGTAGAGCTTCTGTTTCTGTTCTGTTTCTGTACTGTAACTGTTCTGGTACTGTTCTGTAGACTGTTCTGTAAGTGTTCTGTGGAATGTATGTGTGATTTTGGGAAAGTTTTCTAGCCTTGGAAAGAGGTGAATACAAGTGCAAAAGAGCTGAAAGAAGTGGAAGAAGTAGCTGCTGAAGACTCAAGAGAAGACTAGAGTGAAGTGACAGTAGTGAGCTGTGAAGAGACACTGTAGTGGCTCTGGTGACCTTTCATATCGGACATACCTCTTGGGAGGAGTATCCACGACCTAAGAGTGATTATTGAGAGTAATTTTTTAGAGATTGTAGTAAGGATATGATGTATTATTGATGGAGTGTGTGAGAGAGAGTCAGAGATAGCCAATTCTATTGAAACAGAGTGATTGTATATGAGAGATTAAGAGAGAAGACTATGAAGATATTGAAGATGAATACTATGTGATGTATTTCCATTTAAAGATGGTGTACTTCTTTGTTTTCTTTGTGATATTGATGGATTTTGTGAAGATATTGAAGAATATGGTTGATTCTATTAAAACCGTGGGAGATTTACATGATGCTGCATGAAGATTTGTTGTGCCTGGTGTTCTTTTCTTCGTTGTGATGATATGAAACATGATAAACAAGCTTGTTGATGTTACAAGATAGATTTTCTTGCAAGAGAATTTCCTTTTCCTTGGTGTTCCTCTCGGGGCTCCATGTTTTTGGTGTGCAGCCGGGGAAACTTGCCAACAACAAGCACCAGAAGAGGCTGAAAATGAAGGAAATGGCATTGCCAAGAAGAGAAGAATTCAATGGATGTTTGTAAAGTTCCTTCTTCCATTGAAGAGTTGGAATTTCTCATAATCAAAGCCACTTTCCACAAGAAGCTCATTCCACAATGGCGGAAACACATCACCATTATGATGCATGCTCTATGTAGTGGACAGTTTCCTCTTCCTGTTGAAGCAGCAGAAACTTGTATCTTGGTGGCAAACTGTTTGGGAACAAACTGAAGAGCAAAAGCGGAGAGAATGACCATCCATGGAAGATTTGGCATTCATTGAGAAGTTTCCAGACAACATCAAGTGGGAGATTGTGAAGAAGCTTCAGGAGTCTTGGTCTGTAGAGGTTCACAGGGACAAGAAGGAAAAGAGTTGGAATTTGTTCGTGGACGCTCAACAGCAAGATACATGGGATGCTTGGTGTACTGATAATCTTCTGTTTGTTCAATTAGCAACCCACTGGAAGTTGGTAGACAGAGTGTTTTTCACAACATACACTATTGAAACCATCAGAAGCTGGCATTACTATGATGATGGCACCACCACAATGCTCAGACGTATGCATTTTGACACCTTCAGAACCGAATACCTTCCCCTGTGTAGTGGCATGAAAGCAGAATTCAGGGACGTTGAGAGGAAAGAAGTAGAAGAAATGTTGGCAAGAGAGTCCTCCAGAGACTGAAGCCTTCTGTTAACCCTCTGTGGAGCACTAACAACATAGTGGAGTCAACCCCCTGATGAATGACGCAATAAAAAGGCAAGCGTTGGAACGAGTCCAGAGGTACGTGAGAAGAGAGAAAGCAAGAATCAGAGCCGAGAGCGAGCTCGCAGCAGAAGCCGCCTTGGACGCCCTTGCGGAACTCTTTACAGAAGTCCCAATGGCACATCAAGCCCTTCCTCCTCCTGCTGGAGGTCCACTTCCAAGCCAGATCCGTCCTGGAAATATTGATGACAGACCAACGAATGTAGTCCCATTGCCAGTTTTTAAGGGAGAGTACAATGAAGACCCCGATCTTCATGTAGCAGAGTTTATGGTAGCGTGTGTGGCTAACAATGCCAGAACCCCTGAGCATTGGTTAGCAATATTCCCCGCCACTTTCAAGGGCGCGGCGTTTCAGTGGTATGAGAGACAAGCAGCAGGAACTTTTGGCACATGGGACGACCTGAAGTTGGCCTTCCTCACTAAATTCAGGCGTGAAGGTTTTGAAGAGCGGATGAGAGAGGAATTTATGAACCTAAGTCAGTCCTCTGGAGAAAGAGTAGAAGCATATGTCTCACGAATGGAATCCATCCTCAAGAGGTGGACTAACCATAATCTAGATGATGGCATTCAGAAGGGAGTGTTTCTCAGAGGATTACAACCAGAAGTCCGTAAGTTTGTGGAGCTGCAAAGACTGGCCACACTGCAAGCTGCAACAGAAGGTGCCAGACTGTACGATGAAGTGGAAGCTAGATTAGCAATGCATACAGGAAGAGGAGTCCTACCTCCTCTGGTGCCAGGAATGATGTACCCACCAAATGCAGTCCCAGGGACTGTTCCCTACCCCTACCAACAGATGCCCCCGGTATCACAGTACAGTGCACCAAATCCACAGTGGCCACAATCCATGCCTCAAATGGTGGTTCCACCACAACAACCATGGTCTCAACCAATTTCCTCAATGCCAAATCAGCAGCAACAGTGGAACCCTACCAACTGGAGCCAACAGCCAACAGTTCAAACAGGAGCTCTAAATCAGAACCAGAACAGAGACCCCTCTATCCCAGCCCAACCGGTTTATGCAGTGATTACAGAAACTCCTCAAAACCCTCCTGCCAGTACGTCCGGAGGAGAAAGCTTGAAGGATTATTTATCTAACTCAGTTGCAAACATAAAAAAGGAGTTGATGGATGTGATTACAGAGCAACTACAGACGCTGAAAGTGAACACCGCAAGCATATCCAACGTTGCAGGAGCAGGAAGAGATGTGATGCGGTCAAATACTTGGTGTGGTAAGTGTCATCAAGCAGGCCATTTAGCCACTGAATGTACACGGAAACCAACCATTCCTGGGGCCTTCTGTTCCTACTGTTTGCGGAAGAATCATACAGAGGACATTTGCTCTCTAAAGGAGATGCATGATAGGAGAAGAAAGGAAGAAGACGCAAGATTTAACTTGCTAGAATCCAAAATGACAACACAAGATATTGGACCCAAGCCTAGAGAGTTTGGTCCTAATTTCGGACCCAAAAGATTTCCTTCTCAAAGTTACAGAGGCAGACAGTCTGGCGGTGGTCAGAGATCAGAAGTGGAGTGTTACAAATGCGGAGAAAAGGGCCACATCTCACCAAATTGTCCAAATCCTCGAAGGTCAGTGGATTACAAGCCCTTATGCAGTCGATGCAAAGGAGAAGGCCACACTGCAAAAGACTGTCCAAGCCCAGCCCCAGTGAAAAACAGTGTTACTGATAGTCCGTCCAAGGCCCAAGAGCCTACCTCCAATTTGGTAGAATTGGAAGTTGCTGCCATCACGCGTGCAAAGCAGAAGGACCCACCTATCCAGAAAGAAAATAACCCTCCTGCCAGAACAGTGAAGTTCAATCTTCCACCAGAAGAACAGAACAGAACAGAGCCTAACAGTGCCGTACAGAGCCCTACAGTGCCACAGAAAGTTACAGAGACAGTTACAGAGACAGGACCAGAGATCCAGGATATAGAAGAGGAGGAAGTGCCACAAGTGGCAGAAGAAGTTCCTGTAATTCCTCTGATGGAAGAAAGAGGGAAAATGAAAATAGGTGTTGCCCCATTCCCTAACCGATTAGAGAAGCCAGTGGATCCTATTAAGGAATACGATCTAGTTAGAGATCTAGATACCTTTAAACCAAACCTCACATTCCGACAATTATTGATGCTGTCCCCCAGTTGCCGGAAAAGATTCAAAAGTATACTGACAAGAAGACGTGGTTTAAGGATTGCTCCCGCAATAGCAACAAAGTCCAACAAGGCTCCAGAGCCTGTAAAAGAAGTGGATGTGGCTAACGCTTTCCTAGATCCGGGTACCCCAGAGACTGGCGTGTGGATAGAAGGCTGCTTCATTGCAAATGCACTGATTGATGGTGGTTCATCAGTGAACATTATGACGGATGTGACGATGAAGGATCTAGGCCTACAAGGTGTGCAACCAACCCAATGGCTCATCAGACTGGCAGATCAGAGTAGAATCAAGCCTTTGGGCATTCTCCCATATGTGAAGACTACAGTGGCTGGAAAAGATTATTGGCTGACCTATTTGGTGGTGAAGCCAAACTCTTATGGTACATCCTATCCTCTGTTACTGGGCAGACCATGGCTTTTTGAAGCCAGAGCAAGGACGGATTGGTTCAAAGGAACCTTGACCTTGGGCAGAGGACCCAACAAAGTGGTGCTGAAACTGTATGGTTCTCAAAAAGGACATGGCTCCACCTCCTTGGAATTATCTTCTGATTCCCCTAACGAGGCTACGGATGGAACATCAGCAGACGAAGATGCTGTCAAACAGATCCTTCCTAAGAAAACAGTGGCACATTCCTTAACAGTGGATACAGTAAGCCGACTTCCAAAAGATGCAAAGCCATTCATCAATGGGTGAATACTTCCTGCCTGAACCAGGAATGACTTCTGAAATCACTTCTGATAGTGAGATAGAGGCATGGATGTACTGCTCTCCCTGTTACATGGCCACAGCAGAAGCAGAAGCAGAAGCCGAGACAGAGGCAGGAGAGGAAACAGAGAATCTGTTCTTCTGTTACAGAGCTCCTACAGAAGCAGAAGCAGAAATAGAAACAGAAACAGAAACAGAAGCAGAAGCAGAAGCAGACGCAGAGACAGAGACAGTAGAGGATGAATATGATATGGACGAAGAGGATTATGCAAGTGAAATGGAAGAATCTATCCCACCTGAAGAGGATACAATTGAAGAAGAAGTTCCAGAAGCATCAGAAGCCAATGAGCTCATGCTATGGGACAGAATGGCAATGGTACCATTTGGTTTGGTAAATGTATCTTCTCATATGCAAAACCATTATAAGAAATGGATAAAGAAGAACAAGCCGTCTTTCAGTAGTGGCTCCTGCCGTCCTAACCCATCCTTGCCAAAGAAAGATGATGATGATGCACCGTGCCAACAAGCACCAGTCCAACTAACCCAACGAGCATCAGAGGGTCCCTGTTATGTGACGTTCCTGGATGTATCATCAGAAGATGAGTCTTTAAGCCACGAGGTAATTAATTTTGAAACCAAACCCAAAACAGCTCTAATCCCATTCCAACGTCTTAAGGAGCAACCTAAGTCTCCACCAAAAGAAGAAGTTGGTTCTAGTGGGACATCAGAAGAGGATACCACTCCCTTGAAGGAGTCGGATCTGTATCCAGAAGCAGTCCGCGGGACCTTCATCCGTGAAGTAGAAGGTGAAAGGTAGTTAACTTTTGTGGATGCAGAAGGCACTGAACGCCACTTGAAGGTGGGTAGCAGTCTCCCAGAAGAGGAGTTGTTAACTTTGTACAACTTGTTGAAAGAAAATTTGGACGTGTTTGCATGGTCTTACAACGACCTAAAGGGGATTGATCCCACAATATGTCAACATCATATTGATTTGGAGCCTGATGCCAAGCCAGTACGGCAACGACAGAGGCGAATGAACCCGAATTATTCCACATTGGTGAAAGCGGAGCTGCTGAAGCTTCTGGAGGCCGAGTTCATCTATCCAGTGGCAAATAGTGAATGGGTTTCACCCATCGTGGTTGTACCCAAGAAGAATGGCAAATTGCGCATATGTGTGGATTTTCGAAAGCTTAATTCCAAGACAAAGAAGGATCATTTTCCTATCCCTTTCACAGACCAACTGTTGGACACAGTGGCAGGACATGAGCTTTATTCCCTTTTGGATGGATTCAGTGGATACAACCAAGTCCAGATCGCAGAAGAAGACCAATCCAAAACAACCTTCACCACAGAATGGGGGACCTACGCTTACCGAGTGATGCCATTTGGGCTCTGCAATGCCCCTGCTACTTTCCAACGAGTCATGATGGCTGCATTTCAAAATCATCTGCACGACTTTATTGAGGTATATTTGGATGACTTCTGTGTCTATAGTTTGATCAGTGAACACTGGGAACATCTGGAACAATGCTTTGACCGATGCCGGGAGTATGGGATTTCCCTTAACCCCGACAAATGCATCTTTGGGGTCTCTTTTGGAGTCTCGTTGGGCCACATTGTCTCAGCACAAGGGATATCAACAGACCCTGCAAAGATCGAAAAGATCTCAGCTCTGACAACACCCACCAACCTCAAACAGTTGAGGGGATTCCTAGGCCATGTGGGTTACTACAGAAGGTTCATAGCCCATTTTGCGACAAAGGCAACTTCCTTGCACAAGCTCCTGAGGAAAGATGCAGAGTTTACTTGGACGGAAGAATGTGACAAAGCCTTCCACACTCTGAAACAGTGTCTGATAGAGGCACCCATTCTGCAACCTCCTGATTGGACGAAAGAGTTCCACGTACACACTGATGCATCAATTGAAGGCTTAGGTGCTGTCCTCTGCCAAAAGGGCTCCTCGAAGCTGGATCAACCAATCTATTATGCAAGCCGAAAAGTCACTGATAGGGAACGGAACTATACAGTGACAGAGTTGGAGTGCTTGGCAATGGTGTTTGCCCTGGATAAGTTTCGCCATTACCTCATATCTACCCACTTTAAATTTTATGTGGATCATGAGGCCCTGTCCTTCTTGATGAACAAAGCAGATGTGAAAGGACGATTGATGAGGTGGCTCCTTTTATTCCAGGAGTTCGACTTTGAGGTGATTACTAAGCCCGGTCGTTCCCATGTTCTGGCTGATCATCTGTCGCGTATCCCACAAACTGCAGACGAGGAGCAGGATGATCCAGACCTCCCTGATGCTTCCCTCTTCTTGGTAGAAACTGTAACTCCGTGGTATGCAGACATTGTCAATCTGCTGGCAACCCAACAGTACCCTCCTGGTATTTCTAGTCGGGAAAGGAAGAAGCTCATGCTAGAATCAGCCCCATACACCCTGCTAGGCGGTGCACTGTACAAGAAGAGCAAAGATGAAGTGCTCCGAAGATGTGTTGCAGGAGATGAGATTGGGATTGTTTTGAAGGCTTGCCACGACGAGCCATGTGGAGGTCACTTTGCAGGAGAAGCTACAGCCAGGAAGGCTCTGCTAGCAGGATATTGGTGGCCTACCATCCATAAGGATTCCTATGATTACTGTAAAAGATGTGATGCTTGTCAAAGAATGGGGAAACCCACCAAGACAAGTGCCATGCCGTTGCAACCTATCCTTCCGTTGAAGCCGTTTGAGAAGTGGGGCATTGACTTCGTAGGTCCAATCGATCCTCCTACCAGAAGGAAACAGAACCGATACATCCTCGTATGTATGGATTATGTCACAAAGTGGTGTGAAGCTAAAGCCCTCAAGCGAGATGATGGTAACAGCGTGGCCCTGTTCATGTACGAGAATATCATCACCCGTTTTGGTAGTCCCTTAGAGCTGGTAAGTGACAGAGGTACGCATTTCCTTAACAAAGTCATGGAAGAGTTGACAGAGTTGTATAAGATCCGCCATCGCAAGTCCACTCCTTATTACCCTAGAGCCAACGGCCAAGTCGAAGTCACCAATCGCATCCTCTGCTCGATTCTGACAAGAACAATTGCCGCACATTGTCGTGATTGGGACGATCGACTTACAGAGGCCCTCTGGGCATACAGAACCTCCCATAAAGTAGCAACGGGACAAACACCTTTCCAGTTGGTGTATGGTACAGAAGCAGTTTTTCCTGTTGAACTAGAATTACCCTCGTTGAGAGTAGCAATCAAAGAGCGTTTGGGGGATGATGATTCACTGCAATGCCGTCTCCTGCACTTGGAATGTTTGGACGAAATTCGTCGGATGGCTTTACAATGCATGGAAGCCACGCAAGCCCGACGCAAGGCTTACCATGACAGTTTCATCAAGCACAAGGAGTTCAAAGAAGGTGATTTGGTCCTAGCCTATGATTCACGCTTTGGCAAGTTTCCTGGCAAGCTCCAACAGCGGTGGATGGGCCCCTATAAGGTACTTGCAGTTAACCCTAATGGTTCTGTCCAAGTACAGACCGTTGATGCCTCTGATGATCCCTTTCTGATTAATGGATATCGCCTGAAGAAGTACTTCCCTCCTTGGGGATCTTGACAATTACGGTCACTTGATCCTTTCCCTCGTTGGCGCGGCACTGTACTTGTTATGATGCTACTTTTGATAGCCATTCTTCAGCCACTTCTGATGAGGTGGACGCAACCCTCTGTCCCCTCCAAACCCCCTTCCAACCTTGATCTCTTATCCTCTATTTTCCACCAGCGACAGTGGCGAGGTGGGTTCTGACAAATGGTAGTTCTATCATTCCCTTGCTCAATATTGACAAAAAAAAGAAAAAAAAACAAAAAAAAAACAAAAAAAAAAAACAAAACATATCGGTCATGGGAGAAAAGGACTTAGGTCCCTGTCATGCCGACCTATTCTTCGGGAAAAGGTGGAAACACCCTTGAGAATAGGGAAAAATAAGAAAAAGAACAAAACAAAGAAGAAGAAAAAAAAAAACAAATCTGTTATGAGAGAAAAGGAAGCAATTCCCTGTCATAGCAGGCCTCGTTCCAAGAAAAGGTGGTAAACAACCTTGGACGGGAAGCTGGCTGTGGAAAAGGTGGTAACACCCAGCAGTCCAGAAAGCGGATTCATTGATTGATATCCCTCGGATCCAATTCCGAAGCTGCCTCCCTTGGTACGCTGTGTCATGGGTCTTTCTGCAAAGTGACTAACTGTCCTCTAGCAAACGACATATTCCTATCCAACACAATGTTCGAATTTGATGGCTACCTCCCTGGGTACGCCTCTTCAACAACTGATGACGCGATCTTCATCGACAACCCCTTGAGTGATGTGAGCTTTCATCCTAACCGGATGGGGACGTGAGTATGGTTGCCCTCTGTAACTATCAACAGAGAGTGAGACAGAGGGTGGGGCGAGAGACCAGTCTTTTCCCTTCCAATTAAATGAGAGGTGAGAAGTGTGAATGAAGTGTTGCACGCACGGGATGGGCCTCTCAATGCACAAAGCACAATTTGTTTCTGTGCACTGCACCATAAGGCTCCCTTGCCTTCCTTCTCGCACCGTATGCCGGCACAGGGCGGGATGCACAGTTGCACCATCAAATGCGCACAAGGCATACAATCTTTGCACAAGTGATTGTGAGGATTACATCAATGGGTTTCAGGAAAAGGTTGCCCTTTTGTATCTATCAACCAGAGCGTGAGACAGAGGGTGGGTTGAGTGTGACTGGAGTTTCTTCAATCATTTACCGAGAGGTGAGATTGAGGGACGTTACAACACTTGGAGTCAGGTATGTTTCCGTTTCCCTATGCACCCACGGGATGGGTCTTTACCGTCATCACAAGACACATCACCCTGTTCTGTACACTGCACTGTAAGGCTCCCTTGCCTTCCTCCTTGCACTTATGCCAGATGGGTTGGACGCACTAATGCACCATCAACTGTGCACCCTGGCATACTTCTTCTGCACCAATTCCCCTTTGTCGATTCCTCAACCGGGTATGCGATATGGGTTTTAATCATTCTTCCTCGAGTGATATTAGTCATGGGGCGAGTGACTGTTCCTTCATTCCAAATTGAGTGACTGTGAGTTGAGTGCAATATCCCTCATTATCGACGAATTGCTTGCGATTCCTTCCATCAGCTACCTCCCTGGGTACGGCCGCGTGGTCTCTGCCATGATGAACGTGTGCTGTAGAGATGCCTTGGTCCCTCTAGCGCCGACAACAACACTGGACGTGCCATCGATACGCAACCTTGATTCTTGACGAAATGGGCCAAGTTTTTCTAACCCTACAACTTCTGTTTCTTAGTGCTGGTCATGTTTTAAGTGTGGGAAAGTTAGTGGATGGTCTGTGGCGTGGTCCTAGGTCCCTGTTGCTCGGTTAACCCTATCCGTTAAGGTCTTAAGTGTGGGGACGCGTCCCTACGCGTCTACATTGCATACTCATCTGCATATGCCTTATCTTGCTCATGCATGTATACCATGACTTGCTTTTACCTTCATGGGATCCCTTCCCACCCGCCCGGTTATGTTCCACCCACCTTTGGGGCTGTTTCCTTGCAGTTTTCCTTCATTCCCTGATTTTGAGGTCCTTCCATGTGAATGCACCCTACGTTCACTTAAATCCAAATCCAACCTTATAGCCCTGTTCCTTCCATTGAACGGTCCATTTTTCCCTTTTACCTACCCCTGTTCCGGTGCACGGTTTTTGAGTTATTAATTTTTGAAGCATTTTACGCAATTTAGCCGGTTTTCCATGTGAACGCACTTTTCTTACTTCGGAACCGCGATCTGACGTCATAGCCCTGACAACCACTTTTCCCCTGATATTTTTTCTTTTTATTCCGCGTCATTCCGCTACCTGGTTTGTCCGTTATTAATTTTCTGGGTTTTCACGACTTTTTCGTGCGTATTTTTGACATCTTTCCATGTGAACCTGCTCTTTTTGCATCGGAATTCCAATTTGATTTGACAACCGTGTCCCCCGTGCCTTCCCCTACCTTTTTCCTTTTTCCTCCACCCTTTTTCAACTTCCGGATTTTTACTTATTAATTTTTAAATGAGTTTTCGGGAGTATTTTTGGAGTTTTTTACATGCGAACCCCTCCTACTTCCGTCGGAACTGCGGTTTAACGTGATCACCCTGTGCCACCCCTTCCTGCGGACATTTTTCCTTCTTACTGCATGTCATTCCGGTAAAAGGTTTGTCCGATATTAATTTCCGATCCCATTTTCGGGTTTTTTTTTTGGGTTTTTCCCATGTGAATGCGTCTTATCTCAGTCGGAATTATGTTTTGAGGAGATAGGATTGTCGGGCACAACTTTCTGCACCGTTTTCCTTTTTTCTGCACTTCCTTCCGATGCACGGATCTTTCGATATTAATTTTTAAATTGCGTTTTTGGTTCGTTTTTTGTGTTTTTTGCACGTAACTGCCCTTTACCCCTCCCGGAACCCCCGTCCCATATTTTTCCTGTTTCCCCCCTGTCGTCCTGCCCACTTTTCGTTTTTATGGTATTTCGTTTTGACATCCGGATTGGGAGTTATTAATTTTTATTTATTTTTACGTGTATTCGCGCGCCTGTTTTGCGCGTGAACGCGCCCGTTTTCGATTTAACGCGTCTCCACGCGCCCCGATCGTGTCCGCGTACCCCGTACCGTCATCCCTGCGTCATTTCAATCCCGTCACGGCAAATTTTTTTTACCCCGCCCCGCGCACGTGCGCGGGACGGGGATCCGTCCCCTCTTGACCCTGCCCATCTTCCCTTACCCCTGCCCACCTTTTATTTAAAAAAAAAAAACAAAAAAACAAAACAACTCACTCATAATTAATTAATAAAAAAAAAAACCCACCCAACGGACACCCTTCCCTCCCCCCCGACTCTCAACCACTTCTCTCTTTCTTTCTTCTTCTTTCTCTCTCTTCTCTCTCTTGTTCTTGCTTCACTCTCTCTCTCTCTCTCTGTGCGTCTCTGCGCTTCCTCCATCTCCCTTCCCTCTCCTCCTTCTCCTCCCATTCTTCGCCCTCTCCATCCTCTTCCTCTCTCCTCTCCCTCTTCTCCCTCCCCTCCACGACTTCTTCCTCCCCCTGTTTCTCCTGCCGCCTCCTCCTACTTCTCCTTCTCCTCTTCCTCTCTCCTCTCCCTCTTCTCCCTCCCCTCCACGACTTCTTCCTCCCCCTGTTTCTCCTGCCGCCTCCTCCTACTCCTCCTTCTCCTCTGCCTCCCGCCACGCTAGCCCTCGCTGCCCTCCCCCTGCAGACGCCGCCTCCTGGCTGCCACGGTCGCTCCTTCCTCGCTGCAGGCCGCCTTCTCCGCCGTCGCGCTGCCTCCTGGACGCCTCGTCGGCAGCCCCCTTCGTAGCTGACGCCGCCCCACCGTGCCACGATCGCGCCGCGCCTCCCCGCCGTCGTCGTCGCCGACCAGGCCGCCGCCGTCGCCCGGCTCGACTGGCCGCCGCGCCTACCAGCCGTTCGCCGCTGCGCTCGCGCCATCGCCGCCTCGCCAGAGCCGTCGCAGCGCCGTCGCAGTCCGGCCGTCCGCCGCCGGCTCGTCCCTCTCCACCTCCCCTCACCTCCACCTCCAACCTCCACCTCCTCCTCAGGTCACTAACCTAACTCACTAAGTTAAAACCTAACCTAAACTAACTTAGTTACGATTTAACTAACTAACTTAGTTAGATTTACTTAACTAACTTAGTTAGACTTTAGACTTAACTAACTTAGGTAGACCTAACTTAACTAACCTAGGTTGACTTACCAGACTAACCTAGGTAGATTTACCTGACTAACACGACTAACCTGACTTAAGAGACTTGTGATTAATGTGATTAATGTGACTTAATTAATCACAACATTCATTTTTCCCTAAAAAAATTTCAAAAAATTTCTAAAAATTCCTTCTGTCTTTTGCCAATTTTTGGACCATTGTTTGCTAGGAATTGCCTTTCCTATAATTTTAGAAAAATCCATCTTTCCTAAAATTATCCATAAATTGCCAAAAAATATGGAAAAATCATTTAAAAAATTGTAAAAAATTCTAAAAACACTCAAAATTTTTTTCCTTACCTCCCTTGCTCATTTTCCATTTATTCAAACATAAAAAATTACAACTAAAAATAAAATAAAATAAATAAAAATAAAAAACCAACATCAATCAAATTAACACATCTACTAAGGTGTTCATTGTTGTTTCATCAGTGCTTTTTGCTTTTCCTTTACTGGGACTCTTCCGTGCGCATTCCTGCATTTCATACACACCCTTCCAGGTATTTATTTTCTGTTATTTATTTATTTATTTATTTTTCCCCCTTAATCACAATTAATTGTTAAAATAAACCCTTTAATTCACCCACCATGGCACGCGCATTCGCGCTAAACACACATTTTTTTTTAAATTAAAATAAACCAGCCGTTCACTTAGCACGTGCTACGTGCGCTAAAGAGGCACTCTAAAATTTTAATTAAAATAAACCAGCCGTCACATGAGCACGCGCTGGCAAAAAAGCGCTCCACATCACCTTAATTTATAATCAATGAATTGCATTTAGAGACCCAGTCGGGAATCGAAGTCCGGGAATCGAATAAAAGCACCGGTTTAACCTAATAATTGATAAATAAATTTATAATAAGGAACCGCCGTTTTCTTATTAAGGTTTATCACCTAATAAAAATTCACCCATTTTTAATAATTGATTCAAATCAACCCTTCATTAAATAACTCCCCCCTCACTGCACTTAATCCCCTTTTCAATGAACCGTTTCGTGGGATGGGTATACGCAGTTCTTAGTGATGTTTTCGATGGTCCAGTCTTAGTTCTATCACAGATGTCGTATTGATATGTGTCGGCTATGGTTTGGTTTTGGTTTCATGTCTTAGTTACGGTTACGGGTACGGTATGTAGTTTTTGTTTTATTGTCTGATACGGGGTTCAGGGTGTTTGTTTGATGCATCGCATGAAGCTTTCGGTCGCATTTGTCTCAAGGTCATGTCAAATTTTTTCTAGGATGTGGTTTGCCTGGGGTTAGTAGGTCGAGTCACGTTTGATTGGTTATTCTCTTATCCTTGGTTTTTTTTTGTCTGTTGCTTTGCAGGCATTTTCTTTGATTGTCTGTGTTTGTGGTGTGTGTGTAACCATCTGAATGGCGCCTTCTCATGCTCCTCCCCCTATCCAGTACGTCCCACTAGTTAGTAGGGATTACTCATCCCTACTTACTTTTGAGCCCCTCACGAAGGCAGGCCTTGCTGCTTTTGTGGCCACTCCTTTTCCATTACTTCCAGAGGATCCGTCCGTATGTGATGAGTTCCTGGCCTCTTACAGCAAGAAGACAGGAGTAGTCCAAGGCATGTCTATGACGTTGACATCTCGCGGCTTAGGGAAGGCTCTGTCCTTACCCTCCAAAGGAGAACCTTTTGTGACCACTCGACAGCTCTTCTCTAATGAAGAGATTCTCAAACTGTTGCAGAAGCAGACAAGGGAAGTCCTTGATGTTAAGAAAGTGATAAACTCTTCAGGAGTTTCGTTTTCTATGATCACTGATCCCGTCTGGAAGACGATGTGTCAGTTCCTTCAGGACAGGTTTATGCCTGCCAAAACGCCATCCCATTATTTGTCCAAAGAGCTTTTCACAGCTTCCAGGATGGTGTTGAAAGGAGTTGCCATTGATTGGAGCACATACCTCCTTACTAAGATGGATCAGCATTTCGTTAAAGTCACGAGGGGTAATGTTACCAATGTTACCTATGGATCATATTTGTCAGCCTTCTTGACCTATTCAGGTTTACAGAAGACTGTGCCTCTACCTCCTCCATCAGATCCAGTACCTCCTCCTCCACCTTCAGAAGAGTCAGCACCTATTGACATTGAGGATGATGATTCTCCGCCTCCCCTGGTCATACAACGCAAACGCTTGAAGAGGGTAGCGCACAAAGCCCCTGCTGTACTTCCCTCAGTGCCTATCCCTGCTACTTCTAGTAGTGAACTCCCTGGGTATCTCACTTGCAATAACCTATTCAGGGCACATAGAGAAGGATCCTTGGAGATCTCAGTTCCTTCCCTGAACAGTCTCGTTTCAGGAGATGCCATTCCTTTCCTCTGCAAGGATATTCAAAGTTCCATTGAGTTGTCAGTGACAGCCTGTGTTCAACAACTGTACGCATCTTTCTATGAGGAGCTCATGCAGTCCAAAGACCAGTTGCATAAGGCAACCTCTGAGTTAGCTTCTGCTAAGGATACCCTAGCAGATCTATTTAAGCAAATGGAACAACAAACCCAACTGGTTGCCACTCAAAGCGATGAGATTTCTTCATTGAAAACCCAGTTATTCGAGGCTCAGTCGCAGGTTACTAGCCTTTCAGCAGAGAAGGAGAGGATGTCCAGTGAAGCGAAAGAATTCCAAGTTCTTTTAGATGACAAGCTTTCAGCTTTACAAATGGCTAATGACACAGTGGCCAACCAAGCCTCCCAAATCCAGCAGTTGCAAGATCAGCTTGCAAAGTCCCGCTCTGTTCCTCCAAGCCCTCCTGTTCCATTAATTCCTTCTCTTTCACAGCAGGACTTGGCTGCCCTACAGAGACAGGCTACTTTGTGCCCTCTATTCCAAGACAAAGTGGAAAGATTGCAGTCCAGAATGGACTTGTTATGGTCTACCTTTGAACAGTTTCAGGAATATGTCTTACCTGACCATTCTTTCTTTGTCCACTACCATTTACAGAAGCTGGTCTTCTATATGAAGCTTTCCACGATGGATTTACCTTTTCCAGAGGATGGCTGGAGTGGGGCTTGGTCTATTGAGTTGTTGACAGAGGTAGTCAGAATGCTCTTTGAAGATTCTGTCACGCCAGACACCATGCTGATGTCATACATGTATATCCGAGGAGATTTGTTAATTCCAGATGAGGTAGATATGGCATGGTATGTGGGGGATGTGGTCTTACAGGCTGTTCTATATGTCAATCATTTGGAGTTGCACATAGCTGATATGTTCCAGAGTTATTCCTCCAAAGTGGCTGATTGTCAGGATAATTCGTGGCATCCTATGATTGATTCAGTGGTCCTCAATCAAAGACAAAACACAGCTCCTACCTTTGTACAGAGTACTAACCAACTGAGGATGGATCTCTTAACCTATCTTTCCAAACATAATCCATTTGATGCTACTTTCTTTGATGCCTATCATAGACGATCTCTCCTGGGACCTTCTGTTCCTACCCTCCTTTATTACCAACAATTGGCTCACCGTTATGCTATATATTTTTCCCTTTGTCAAACTAATTCCACAGTAATTTTACCCCTTCTTTTCCAACCTTCTAATTTCCCTCAAATTCCTATTTTCACTTACTGTTCCTTTATTGAGGATAGGGTATTTTCCCCTTCTCCACCCTGTCCTTCACCCCTCATAAATGTACCCTCCACATTTCCTATTTATCAATTAACACCTTTCCTTAGTGATTCCTTACAAATTTCTGCCACTCCTTCTTTAACCTTTTCTTCCTTTTATGATTTTTCTTATCCTTCCCTACATCCACTTTCCCTTATTCCATTACCCTCTCCTAACACTTCCATATCTCAACCACCTCAGTTGGTTAGTGACTGTGCCGGTTTTGATACTCAGATTTCCAGACGAAGGGGATGGAGTTCGGATGATTGCCTTACAGGACCGCAGATTAATTGGCCAGTAATTCCAGGGGAATGGACAGTTTCAAGTCAAGCTTATCAAAACTATGTTCATTTTGCCCAACAATATTCACAGTCTGCAGATCCCTCAGTGAGATTAACTGCTCACTTTGCTTGGTACCTGGCGTATATGCATAGGCACTCTCATACTGATTCAAAGCCTATCCCAAAGTTGTGCATGAATGTCAATGTTAGCATTGATTCTCAACAGTTGGAGATACTGTATTTTCATGCCCTCTGTTTGCCTAGCAGATACTTGGTCCTATTGGAAAGGATGTGTTGTCTCCAATTTTTTCAAAATCCTCCTAAAAACTTTGTAGATGAATCCTTATCTATGGATCGATTTAGACAACATCAATCTTTTAAGAGGGATCATCTTCATTGATACCTTTCCAATGTATGGTGCAAGCTTTTTAATGCCAAACTCTTCTTTTTGAAGAAGTCATTCAGATGGTTGTGTTGTGTATTAATGTTGTGAGTTCATTTATGTCAAACGAACGTGGTGGTTTCCTATTGGATTTTGTGTACGAGCTATGTTTTGGAGATTTGTAGAGATGGGTTCGTGGTTGGAGAGTTGAAGAAGATGATGCTGATGAAGAGGAAGCAAACTCTTATATCCTTTATAAATTTGTGGTGATTTTTAGTTTGATAAGAGGTGTTCATGTGTAAAAGAGTTTTCCTTTCTTTGTATTTTTATATCAGAAACAGGTTATAAGTTGGGGTCGTGGTGGATGGATTCTTTGTGAAAAGATATTGAAGATCAAAGTGAAGCTTTTCAATGAACTTGTATTCCCTTTTTCCTGGGTCGCGAGGACGCTTCCTTATTAAGTGTGGGGATATGTTGAGTGTTGAAATGACTTGTTTTTTGGCTGATTTTTGTTGTTTTTGAGAGCTGAATGGTTGATTTTATGGGATGATTGGTTGATTTGGAAGTGGATTGAGAGTGTTTTGGATGATATTGATTGTGTTTTGGAAGATCATGATGTTTGTTGATGGTTCTGTGATGTTCTGATAGGTTCTGAATGGTTCTGTATACCTTCTGTTTTGTTCTGTTTTGGTCTGTTTTGTTCTGATTGTCTTCTGTAAGGAGGGATGGAGTATTGATTGATGAAGAATGAGATATTGTGAAAGTTTAGTGAATGGTTTGTGAGAGTTTTGAATGGTTTAAGAGTGAGTTATGAGGTTTTGATGACCTTCTGTAACCTTCTGTAGGTCTTCTGTAGAGCTTCTGTTTCTGTTCTGTTTCTGTACTGTAACTGTTCTGGTACTGTTCTGTAGACTGTTCTGTGGAATGTATGTGTGATTTTGGGAAAGTTTTCTAGCCTTGGAAAGAGGTCTGTTCTGTAAGTGTTCTGTGGAATGTATGTGTGATTTTGGGAAAGTTTTCTAGCCTTGGAAAGAGGTGAATACAAGTGCAAAAGAGCTGAAAGAAGTGGAAGAAGTAGCTGCTGAAGACTCAAGAGAAGACTAGAGTGAAGTGACAGTAGTGAGCTGTGAAGAGACACTGTAGTGGCTCTGGTGACCTTTCATATCAGACATACCTCTTGGGAGGAGTATCCACGACCTAAGAGTGATTATTGAGGGTAATTTTTGAGAGATTGTAGTAAGGATATGATGTATTATTGATGGAGTGTGTGAGAGAGAGTCAGAGATAGCCAATTCTATTGAAACAGAGTGATTGTATATGAGAGATTAAGAGAGAAGACTATGAAGATATTGAAGATGAATACTATGTGATGTATTTCCATTTAAAGATGGTGTACTTCTTTGTTTTCTTTGTGATATTGATGGATTTTGTGAAGATATTGAAGAATATGGTTGATTCTATTAAAACCGTGGGAGATTTACATGATGCTGCATGAAGATTTGTTGTGCCTGGTGTTCTTTTCTTCGTTGTGATGATATGAAACATGATAAACAAGCTTGTTGATGTTACAAGATAGATTTTCTTGCAAGAGAATTCCCTTTTCCTTGGTGTTCCTCTCGGGGCTCCAGATACCAAAGAGAAATCTACGAGCTGAAGGAAAAGCTCAAGGCTAAGGAGAAGGAAGAAGAAATTTGGCAAGGGAGGCTCAAAGAAGAATGACAAAAATTAATAGTCTTGTAAAGGGAGTACAAGCTCATCCTTATGCAACATGAAGAATTGAGAGAGCAGTTGAAGAGGATAGAAGAGGTAATGGATAAACTTGAGGCAGCAACGATCCAGAAAAAGCTCAGAAAGTGGAAGAGCATCAAAGAGACATGGAGAAAACGGAGTGTAGGTTACGCACGGAGCTCGAAGAGCAGGGAAGGCTAGAGAGGGAAATTGAGCACATGGAGAAGGAGAAAGAAGAAGCAATCTAGAGGTGGAAAGAGTTGGAGCTTAGGATGGTGGCCTTAGTACAAAGGTAGAATGAAAGCATAGAGGAAATGAAGAAAAAAGCAAAAGAATGGGTCGCCAAAAGCAAGGGAAGAGTGAGAGAACTAGTAGGCCATTTAGCCCATGCTGAATACAACAAAGTGTTGGCAGAGAGCAAGGTAGAGGCCGTACAAACGAGCATGGAAGCCCATCAATGTACCTTCCTTAGCACCATTTTAGATTTCATGCATCCAGGAGAGGAGGAGGCAATTGAAACTTTAAAGAAGAAGCTAGAGATTACTCGCAGAGCCATAATGCACGACCTGTGTGTCCAGGTACACGAAGCGAAAACAAGCCTAAGCCAAGGAGAGGAAAAGGAGTACTTATTAAGGGTAGGACTAATAGTTCAAGAGATGGAATGGCTGGGGTATACGGAGGAGCAAGGACCACAAGAGCCAATGAAATAAGAAGAGTAGCAAATGCCACTCCTTGAAGTGGGGTAGGATTTCGAGGGGAGGCAACAAGATGAGGAACAAGTCCCCCAACCACCCTCTCCAAGACCAGAAGCTTAGCAAGAAGTGCCACCAGAGGATGAAATTGCAGAAAGAAAAGTGGAGGTCATGAAAAGAAGGAAGAAGACGCTGGAACAAGCACGAAGAAGACTAAGGACGTGACCCCTAGTAATTTTGGAAGCCCCCATCCCGCAAAAAGAAGAATGCTTTCATGTAAACTAGAACATGGAACTTGCAGTGTGGGAACAATGGGAAAACAAGTGCAAGCCTTTCGAATTACCTTCCTATACCCACCCACAATGAGTCGAGTATTATCCCCTAAAGTGGTAGAGGAGGTGATAAGCATGGCCAGACAGCTTGGAGATTGGTGGAGCACAGAAAGAGAGAAGAATCCAACATTGTGGGAAACAAAGTCACATGACTATTGTGAAGACAAAGTTATGGAGGTGCCCAAGACCGTAAAGGGATATGAGTCACAGCTGAATGGAGGCGGAGAATTTGGGACGGGAACATTGATGCATGGATGTCATTTTGTGGCACTCTACCCTATGAGAGAAACAAACCAACATACATGTTGTATCTGAGAAGGATAGGGGTGGACTTTAACTCCAACATCCATGGTTGTTACGATTTTTCTAAAATCTGTTCAATATAGGGCCTTTGTTGGATATGCAATAATTGCCTCAAGGAGTCAAAAATGGGCCGATTTCACTTTCAAATATGAGTCTTGAGGCTTTACCAGAGCACAAAGAGTTGGACAAGATCTCAAGGAGAGCTAGGCAAGACCTCAAGGAGATCTCATGGAGAGAGTTGAAGGTTGAGTTGAATCTTTGACTAAAAGACACATCAAAGAGAGGGTGGAAAACTTTGTTGGCCCATAGGGCCAAGCTTGAGCACATGACCAAGTTGTATGTCAACAAGACCTCAAAGTGAGAGTTGAAATTAACTTGCCCATGGGGCCAAGCTTGAGCACATGACCAAGCTTTACCTCAAGGAGTTGGTACAAGCTTGAGCTTGGACATATACTCAAGCTTTGAGACAGATCCATATCCTATTGGGGTAAATATTGATACATGCCAAGCTCTATTTCAAACACACCACCTCAAAGCACTACAAGATACATGCCATATATTGATGTTCAAAGTGGTGCAAATTTTCATTAAAAAAATTTCCCATGTCTTGTTGCTAAAAGTGTCGGTATAGGCATCTCTACAAAATCATCACAGAAGTGATGCAAGTGGCGACGCTTTGTGACACAAATAGTGATTGAGATAGTGACACGTGCAATAAATTAGCGATGCAAATAGAGACAGTTTTACAAAGAATTTATTTTGGTGGTAGGGTTGTAAGTTGCCTTGCCTCCCACAACACCATATGCTAGATAATATTCTACAAAGCAATTACATATTGGATACGCAATCGTCATCAAGATGGGCACAAAAACTACTTAAAACCACAAGACTGATAAGTCATAAAATAAGTACAAGATTGGTGATGACAACTCATAAAATTAAATGAAACCATGGAGAGGAGAGCCAAAACAAACATAAAAATCTATCTATAAATATTGCAAAGTGAGATTTTATACAAAGGATGATAAGTATATCTAAGGAATGCTACATGGAAGAGTCCTGCATGGATCACAGGACCAAAAAAGAAAATAATGTGTGCTCCACGAATCCAAGTATGTACTACAGATCCTTGCCATCTAAAAGCTCACCTCGATGCAAATGAGCATTAAACAAACTCTGCAAAATGAACAACCCGATATTAGTCCACCATACATAATGCATCACAAAAAAAACTATGACTACACACAAGAAAGAGAATTGACTTACTTGGCCGATGCGCGCATACAATCTATCAATAAGTGCAGTGAGATCGTATCTCTCTATATATTGAGTCTTAAAACCTATGGAATTGCAGTTTGTGATGGAGTGTTACAAAGAAAATAAAATAGCATTGTTAGAAACAAGGTCGTTAGTACAAGTAATATTCCAAATAAGAAAGTGAGAAGAACTAAAAGAAAACTTACAAAGTCCTCCAAATAAGTCTTGTGGCCACCATTCCCCAGATGATGCATGAGCCCTACCTCCAATTATGGTCTCACTGCCTCACGCTATGGCGCCATTGTCCTAAAGAAGATGTGGCCTCCTCCCTGAGTCTCTGCCAATCCTCTATGTCTAGCCACTCGGGCTTCGAGACACCACTTTTGATTGCCTTGTGTGCGCTTCATCGTCTATGTGACATTGAGGGCTGAAATGATGAACGGGTTGCCTCTTACCCATCCAACCTCCAATCCTCACTAAGAGAACTAAAGAGGGGCACCACCTAGCCAAAGGGAGGATGGGCTAGGACATCCCTTTTCTCAAAGAGAATCAAGAGAACCAAGACACAAATTTACAAGAGAGAATATATGTACTAGACACCATATTGGAATATAAGAGAGAGAGATGAGAGGAGAGGGAGACAAGAGGAGAAGAGGTAGAAGAAGCTTGCCATTATGCTACATGGAATGAGAAGATGAGAAGAGAGGGAGATAATAGGAGAAGAGATAGAGGAAGCTTGCCATTATGCTACATAATAAAAGAACTCACTCATAGCTTACCTCAAAGAGATGAGGATATTCTAGAGTGCTCTCATGGACTTGTCATTGTCCTCCCCCTTCTTCATTATCCATGGGCTCTTTATATAGCCTCCATGAGGGATTAGATTAAGCTAATCTTCTTGATTAACATAATCCTAGATGATATATGGCATCTTTGAAAATATGGAGCATAGTGAATGGGACAAGTCCCCACCTTGGTCATCATGCAAGAAGCCAAGGGTGGTGGTAGACAACATAGAGAAATGGAGCTAGATTACAAGAGGTGGGTGCCCAAAGCACATTATTATAATATATTTACAAGAAGGATAGAGTGAAAAGTTGGTGTGGTGAAAGAGAGAAGAAAATTGCATGTAGCCAGCAGTCTACGCCTTCGTAACTTCAAATCCCTGAGGAATTTGAAAAAAGATTCTTCTGCAACTTTGTAGACCAGGTCGAAACCGATCGGGTTTCGCGGGAATTTTCATGAAATTCGCTTTTTCTTGGGAGTTATTGAGATTATAAAAAACGGCTTCTAAAAGCTGCTTTGACTTTAGTCCCCCATATGTATATAAATACATATAAGCATGTGACAAAAGGGGTCCATGCTTGTAAGCTTTTGTGCAAGATCCAAATGACACCACGATGTGGATATTGACTTGTGGGCTAGGGTGAGGTGTCCTCTAATGATGGTGATAGATTCCAAATCTTAGTGATGCAGACGGAGCCCATATGTAGTTGGAGGCTAGTCCTTTGAAAAATCTATGCATTCACTCAACTCCTAGGTGTAATCCATTTTCATCTTCACTAAGATAACCATCCCTTTGACCCTTTACATTGACATGCCTTCTAAGAACTTGTTCCCCCCATTTGCTAGAGTTATCGTAATCGAAAAGCAATGTAGCATACCTAGTGCTTGAAGAGTAAACCCAAAGTGATATGGTAAGCCCTTGATAGGGGCTTTGCCCAAATTTTGTGGTAATAATCCAAGTTGTAAAAAACCCGAATCATTAGCCCTCCCCTTAGGCTAGAGGTATTCATGCCTCTAGCTTGATAATGATGGTGCAATAGAGCAAGGAGGACTGCACCCCCTCATTGGTGGCTCTTCATTGAATGACTCCTCCAAAGTGTTCATATTTCTTTGAAAATAAGGCTTCAATCGCCATCCATTTACCCTTGTCTTGTGAACCTTCCCATCCATGTCACCGAGCTTATAGCTGCCATTTGAATATCTCCTTATGACCATGAATGGCCCTTCCCACTTGAACATAAGTTTAGCATCCTTTCTGTTATCAAAGCGATTATCATAACGTAGCACAAGTGATCCTTCCCTTATGTGTTTGCTAGCCAACTTCTTATTAAAGGTCTTCCTCCTCTCTTCAGCCTGCATGGAATAGTGTTGGACTGCTGCTTCTCTATCTAACTCCAGCCTCTCTAGATCCAAGATCCTTTCCTCTAACTTCTTATCTTGATTCTTCTCTTGACTCGCTACTAAAACACGCAAACTAGCCAGTTCCACCTCTATAGGAAGCAAAGCTTCTTGGCCATAGACGAGGTGAAATGGAGTGTAGCCAAGTGAGGTTCTGAATGAAGTCCTGTAGGCCCAAAGAGTTGCATTCAATTTTTTATCCCAGTGCTTGGGGTGCATGTGTACCTGCTTGGTAATTATCTTACAAATCAACCCATTCACTTTTTCGACCAAACCATTACACTGTGGATAGTAGGGAGTAGAATGCATGTGCTTGATTTTTAGCCTTTCCATTAGCTCCCCTACTAGGTTCGCCCTAAAACCAGGACCCCGATCAGAGATAATTTCCAAAGGTGTGCCAAACCTGCAACAAATATGTTCAAACACAAAATTTTCCACTTCTTGGGTTGTGATCCTACTAGTTGCTGAAGCCTCTGCCCACCTCGTCATGTAGTCCACTCCCATTATGATGTATTCCTTGCCAGATTGAGTTCGTGGGAGTGGCCCTATTGCATCAATCCCCCATTTCTCAAATGGGCCATATGTAGTTATGGGATTTTGTTCCTCATGCACTAGCTTCCTTGGTCCGGCCTTTTGGCAATCGTCACAAGTGCGGCACCAATGTTGTACATCTCGATGTAGGCTAGGCCACACAAAACCGGCTTGGAGAATCTTCCTGCTGGTTATTTCGTGAGCAAAATGTCCGCCACAAACCCCTTCATGGCAGCTCTTAATCACATCTATAATCTCCTTTGCTGTTGGCACACTTCTAAGCACTGCATCCTTTTCTTTGCAATACATTACATCATTTATCAAGCGGTATTTAGTGGCCTTAGTAGCTAGCCACCTTTTCTCACTTTTACTCATATGTGTAGGTGCCTCACCTTGCTCAAGAAAATAAAGCACATCTTGTAGTTGAAACTTACCCTGAAACAAGGGAAGTTTTACTGTAATGATGCCCACCATTACCTCTTTCAATTTTTCAGCTGCTAGAGCATCTGCGTCGCCATTTGTGCACATCGGCACAAAATAGATTTGTGCTTTCTGTAGCTTTCTCATGAGAGTTTTAGCTTCCCTCATTTTCACTGCTAAGTTATCATTTTTACAAGCCCAGATTCCTTTCATTTGCTTAACAATGAGCATAGAATCCCCAAAAACATTAAGTTGAGTGACACCATGTGAAAGACACCACCTCAAACCTAAAAGCAAGGCTTGATATTCTGCCTCATTATTAGAATGGACATCCTCCAAGCTAATACCTTCTCCATAAAGTTTGTCACCTTCGGGACTGAACACCACTATTCCTGCTGCCGCTTTGTCTTTAATACGC